>NW_024541500.1:0-25513 GCF_016758755.1 Suillus discolor | reverse complement strand
TCCGTCGCACCATCCTCCAACCATCCTATCCATATCCTCCGCTGGTTCTTGGTGTGTATATTACTTAAATTCCCACTAGACTAACAACATTCCCAAGCTATTCCAATTATTTTTCATTAAATGTGTCATGGACCCTATTTACATACATCTCACTATACTCTACTCGGCTCCGAATATCGCTTATGTGCACATACATATATTGATACTTAGAATTTTCATGTACTACTCTCTCCCATCAGAATTTATCACCCGTTTACATGCAAAAGTTATAAGCCTTGACTAAAAGTCTAAATCTTCGGTACTCACTCTCACGACATGCACTTCTATCAGCGGCAATTGTCTTGCATTCACGTATCTATATATCCAATGCTCTCGGCACTCCTCATCGCCCGGCTCCGCCCTCGCACCTTCAGTACCTCTTCGCAACTCACCTTCAACTAAACCGCGTGCTTTCGCATTTCGTCACATTGCGGCCGCTCGCGCTCGCATCGCATCGCATTTTATCGCGTCTTATTGGCGCTTCATCTACATATATCGCATCACATTCCCAACGGCTCGCTCACGCTCGCATCGTCAGCTTCGGCTTTTGTGTTTTCTTTTAGTCTCAGTCACCCCTTATTAGTTCTATGTTTCCCCTCACCACTTTTACTTAGAGGAATCATTCTCAGTAGCAATCCCCTCGGGCCGAATCTATACTCGCGTCCAGAGGTCTATTGAGTTTTTACCCCCACTTTCCCCTTTCTCCCCCATTTCACCCCTTCTCATCTAGCTATCATTCCTCACCACACCGAGAGCTGAGTGAAGTGCAGTTGATGGTTGTAGACGGAGAGACAGGGAGATATTATTGAACTTACCAGTGAACCAAGCACACAAGTCAGCCTTCATATCCTCATCAATCTTATCCATCATGGACTGATACAATTAGACGGCTTCTCCAAAACTACCCTGCTCGAAAGAATGCGCAACACTGTTTGTTGGTTCGCAGTTTACCACAAGGACTTGAGGGTCCCAGCCAAAGAGCTGTGGAAAAGACATAGTAGAGCTCGAAAAAATATTCAATTAAGTCATATCAGCTCACCATGACAAATTCATTGTACGTCAAATGAATTGGTGATTTGTAAAAGAAAGTGCTAGCATTGACAAACAGCAGTGAAGCATTCAACAGCTTCATTATGGTGTGTGTGCCATCCAAGGCAATGTCTCCCAGTTGGACGCGTAGATGGGCCTGGTGTATGGAAGGCAATAATCAATGACCACACATGAACCTGGTGTGATTGAGCTTATCTCCACGATATGACAGGATCGACATTGGGACACGCAGCTAGCTCTCAGATGCGCAGCATTGCTTCTTGATGTTCATTTGCATTGAACAATGCAATGGCCTGAAACTGCAATGAAGCACAGAGTATGTTGAAAAATATTACCTGCTTAATCAAGAAAAGGAAGTGGTCAGTCTTTAATTTCGGTTCATGAACATGGATGCGAGGTCAAATGATATCCTCACAGCCAGAACCTGCTATTTTCCAGAGAGGGCAATATTAATGCCCTTGGAGATATGGCCTGCCAACAATGGCTGAATGCTGAAGCACGGACAGACTATGCCATCATCAACGTTAACTTTTGTAAGGATGTCATGATGGGTCGAGTCAGTCTCACCTGAATTGTGTCTTGAAATGCTTGGTTCCAGTCGCATTTGCGTGCCATAACAAATGCACAATTGGCATAGGTGGTGTGATTGTCAGCGTCAGCATCAATATCTGTATTCAGCATTTTTAGCAGTATGCCAGTCCCCAATTATGCATGCGTTGCGGACTGTCGAGTTCATAGTGAGGATCATGAGGGGCACATAAGGGCGATGAAAAGGAACACTGTTAGAATATCAATTATTATGACAGATCTAACATAAAATATACCTACTAAGTTATATGGACAGAGTAACAGTTGAAGTGGTGAGGTTTGATGCAGCATGTGACAGTTGTGACGCAGCACAAATGAAGTTTGACATGGCACTGATAGTAGACCTTGATGCAGCATAGAGTGTGGATGTTGGTATTAGTACAGAGAATGCGAAGATGTTTGGGAGAAGTTGTCATGGTGAGTGGTACTTGACCCAGCCTAAACAAGGCTTCTGATGTTACGACACACGGTCGTGTGCGACTAGGATGATCTAAACAGCGACAACCACGACAGTGGTACCGAGTGCTGAGAGTCATCGGCCTTTACAGACAAGCAAAGGTTGTGTACTCGAACGTAGCTCGTGGTGGTTAACGAGGGGTTATGCTGAGATGATAGTGGTTTACAGACAGTGAGAGGTGTCACTGAAGGTACGAGTCGATGTCAAGCAGGTAGCTTTAGCGGGACAAGGAGTTCAAGGGTAAACCTAGTAAGATTAAAGTAAGGAACGTCTACTTTAATCTTCGACCTTATATAAGGCTACTCTTCGTATCTAAGCTCAGCCTAAAGCTGGGTTCTAATCTGCTTATCTACATGAGTCAGAGATAGCGTCCATGAGGCGGGCTTCTATCGTAGATAGGGTCCATGTGGCACCCTTCTATCAGTACATGAGGCAACACGAGGCTTGCCTTCTATCTTGATAACATAAATAGGTCTTCTAGACCTATGTCGTCATGTGTCGTCATATGCGGTCCAGACCGCTTATCTAAGCCGGCAGTTGCCGCTTATCGTCTATCATCATCTATCGTCATCTATCGTCATAGAGCTGGTGAGACTCCGGTATTGTCTATAGCCGTGCGGTGGCAGAGGGCTGTTCTGGTGGCAGGGGACTCATGCCATGTTACTGTAACATCTGACATGCCATGGTTGGGGCTTGACGTGGTAGTGCAGAGTATAGAAAGTGGATCAAACTTGACAGGGTGAGGTTGAGGGACATGGTCATGGTCACGTGATTATCGAAACCAAAATTTCACTCTTTTGTTCCTTAGTTAGTACTTACCATTGGGTGCCCACCCATTCCAGAGGCCAATACGAGCACAATGCACGGCTCCCCCTAGTGGGACACTTTCAACTGCTTAGGCATTGATCCATGACCATCCGCCGTTAAGTTGTGCCACTTAGGTCCCTGGGAACACTCAATTATTTTATTTGACTGCTGCAGGTGAGGGCTCTGCTATGGCTGGAGGTCTCCATGTGGGCTCAATGACCCTGTGGCAGTCAATGTACTAATCATATGCTTTTATTCTAGTGTTATCTTTGACTTGGGTGCTCTCATGGGGTGTTAGCACCTTGCATGTGCACACGTTCGTGTGCTCCACTTCTCCGTCTTTTTTTGGTGAGCATCCTTTTCTTTTTGGTTTGATTATACTCCCCTCCCTATGAAGTCTGGTATGGCCCACTCCCTCCCTGAGACTGAGTGGTGGAGCACCACTTCCCCTTCCACCACATCCACATATTTTGACCATTTTTTTGCTCACTCTCTATCTAATTTACGTCCTGACCAGCGACTGCTGCTACCCAGGTCACGAGGTGAAATCATCCCTTCAATTCATCCGCATCACCAACACTAACATTGTCTTCTCTTTCAGTGTCATTCCAGCGCCAAGAACGTGTTCTGTTCATATCTGACTAACACTGTTTTCCCTCTCTTTCCCTCCCTCACTTGTTCTCATTCTTCTCTTCTCTCCCTCTCGTCCTAGAGCCATTTCTTTCAGAATACTAATGAAGCTGTAAGTAAATGATCTTGTCCTGATCCGTTTGGTTTTGCTCAGATTGTATTAGCATGTCCCGGCCCCAGGTACACTGGTACCCTCGCATACACGTAAGTTTCTAAGTTTCTGCAGCTCAGGGATGAATTCAGACTGACAATAATTTCTTATTTCAGTCCTCTCACCACCACCGAACCCGCATCCTACTACTGGGGTATCAATGAGAGCATCACTTATGGCACCACGACCACCTTGGCCGAGATGGCTGGTATCGTTGACACTGGCACCACCCTCATCCTCCTTGCCAGCAGTACATATCTCGACTTACTCTCCTTAATGGTCTAATAACTTCTTCCCATAGGTCATGAACTATCCATCTATCATCTCATTTGCGATCAGCCACAATGCTACAGGGAGCCTCAAAGACATGACTGCAAACCTGAAGAACAGCCAAGGATGGGTCTTGATTTGATCCCTTCGCCTCGCTTCACGGTCGACCATGTCACCCACGCCGATTGCTGGAAATGGCTTCTGACACCAGTCTTGACTCCTCTGCCAATACCTCTGATTGTCAAATTTCACCATCCCATTTTTGCAAGTATGTGATTGTTTTTTATTACTACTAAATGACCTGATGTACTCTTCAAAGCACAGACACGACGATTCAGAGCTACATCAATATTCTGGATGGTCTCATGTGAGCAGCTCATGACACCATTGTGATTGTCCACTATGGGTAAGAGAAGCTTTCGGGTATATTTGAGCTTGATCTGACATTCCACGACTCCTGGCATAGCTGAGAGTCTGGACCTCACAGGGATGGAGTACGCAATGGACGCCAGATTGAATACATCTAAATGCTGTTTGCCAAATACTCGGAAGACCTTTTGAAGGACATTCAGAATTGGATCAGCAGCACCGAGGAGGGTGCTCCACACCTTTCATGGTTGTCTGGCACAGCAGACAAGGGTAAATCGGCCGTTGCCCATACAAATGCCGACTGGTATATTAGTGGTAGTCAGAGTGGATGATTTTGAGGTGATTCAGTGTGTGATTCAGAAAACGATTTTGGATGCTGAGAATCAGATTTTGTGTTGAATCATGCTGAATCGTCGAAGTGCCTCTGGAGGTGCTTCTTGCGATTCTGAATCGGATTTCAGACTGTAAACAGCTGTATTTCTCTCATTTAAAAATACAGATATCTAATTAAATATACTTGTCCTGCATGCAAGCAACTGTGAGCACCCTCTCTGCACTAGAGCAGCATGGCACCCAAAGGAAAAGGTGTCCAATCTTCGCCAAAAGCTCATAAGAAAACACCCATCAAAAAAGTCAAAAAAGCGCAGCAAGTGGGTACCAAAGTTGAAGTTGGAGATACCACGAAGGCTATTGAGAAGGCCGAGAACGAGAAAAATGATGAGGAAGTCCCTGACATCGAGTGCATGAAAAATATCAGAAAACAGATGAAACATAACTCACCTTGGGCTGTCAGTTGGACAGATACTTTGACCTGGTCCCTTGTCAGTGCCGTGACATCTGATGACACCATCTGAAAGGGCTTGTACCCTGAACCAGGTGCAAATGCATCAACTAAAAATGGAGGAGGTGCGAAGAAAACAGAACACCACTGGGCACTCTGTAAGGTTCTGTTTGATGGCCATGAGGAGTATGGCAGTGCGTTCAAAATCGTACTTGGCAACCCAAAAGAAAAAGCCTTACGACAAGCATGGGTGCAAAAGATCAAAAACTGAATGCAGACGTATGTCGTCGTTTTGTTCTGTGATGTTTTAATACTGACCCTTTTGGCAGTTTAGAATGAAAAACACTCACATATGTCAAGGAGATGGGAACAACAGGAGCTGGCATTGAGCGTGAGGAAGATATCGACATGAGTCAGGTTAACAGCTTCACTACAAGATGAGGTAAGTGCCACTAACTCAGTCATCATTTTCCGTCCTGACACAACTTTACCAGCGCAAATTAAAGAAGAATTTCCGTGGTTCTTCGAGATGTGAGCTCTTGTGGCTAATCATCCTAGTCGGATTCCTACAGGTGTTGGTAACATGGATTCAGCTGCCGACCTTTCAATTCTGTTACTGAATGATAGTGAAGAGTTCTATGAGTCACAGAGTGAGCCTGCAGGATTGTCTGATGTAGAGCATGATGAAGAAGACTCTAGTGTTGATGACACAAAACCTCCAAAATGTCGGCATCCAACAAAGGTTGAAGATCCCGCCGATGAAGATTGCAAGCCTGCAAAGAAGTTAAATGTTGCAATGAGCACTAAACCATCCAAGACAAAATCATTCCTAGACAGGTATGCCGAAGTGGCTGAGCAGGAAAAGCTGACTGTGCAGAAATGGGCTGATGCACTCATGGCCAAGGCATCACTTGCTGTTGTCAAAGCAAAAGCCAAGGCTCAGATCAAGCTGGAGAAGGAGAGACGCGAGACGGAGAAGGAGAGGAGGAAGACTGAGTATGCTTTGAGGAAGCTGGAGCTTGAGCATCAATTTTGCATGGCTCAATTGCCTCGCATTGACCAGGCTGGCCCTTCACAAACACACTATCGAACAAATGATGATGATCCATATGAACTTCCAATTCTCCCACAACCAGAGTACTCCAACGGTGGAAGTTCAACTAGCTATCATAATTACTAGACTTGTGACCGATGTTGAGCTCTTTTTTGTTTATATTTGAGTAATGCACCTTTCAGCTGCTCTCAAAACCTTTTGGCTGATTTTAAACATTGCTGCCATCCATTTTGTGCAACTTCAAAAGAGTTATCTTCTGAGTCCGAAGATGATAAGAGACCTTCCTCAATGAATGGATCATGTGTTGGTGTGTCGTAATCACCATCCTCCATCTCATCTGCCTCGCACATCATTGCAAAGGCATGCAAAGTAATGCAGGCCACAGTCCAGTATGTGACAATCCGGTGAGTTGCTTTGTCCTGTATTTTGACACGAATACCTTTGAGTGAGTGAAAACGCCCCTTCAAGTAGCCAATGGCATGTTCCGATTGGATATGAACCATGGAAACATGGTTGTTAAACATCCAATTATCAGGCTCCTCCCGTTCCAGCATCTTATAAGGTGCAACCACCCAAGTTTGTATCTGGAGCTTTATGGTTAGTCTACTCAGGCTTCAGCGAATAAAAACTCTTACTGGGTATGCAGAATCTGCCCAAATGAATTCCCCATCTTCGAGTATGTCATCGTGGTTCTGAGCAATGAATGTCTCTTGCCAAGCGCTTGCATCATGAGTGCTCCCAGTATGCCCATAGCTAAAATCAATAATCTGGAGATTTGGGAGTGAGACGATCTATTAAAATCATCAGCTCAAATATACTGAGTTGCAGATAAAATATATAAATATAAATACTTGGACATTCAATGAATAATTTGACTTTCGGTCAAAGTAGCTTTCTCCATACCAATGAGGTCGGTCATAAAGAGGAATGAGTGTGCCATCAACTAGGCACCACCCGTTCCTCCATGCATGACAGGAGTGAGCTTCAACCCAGGACTTTGCAAGTTCTTTTTCATCTGCAGTGGGAAATTGAACAGCAGATTCACGGAAAGATGGGCGAAGGACAGCTGTCATGACTCTGCGGGTGATGAGGTGAACAATTCCCTTGCCAAGCCCAGCCCAATCTGCAACTGCCTGCATGCTGGCTCCATTACCATCATGTCCAAAATGATATAGTGCAACTGCGAGTTGGTCAGCAAGGGGAATTTGTTCATTCTGGGAGTTGTTGGAGAACACAGGATCAGGTGCAAGTTTGGTGCAGATTTTGTCGAAGGTACATGGGGATACTCAAAAACTCTCACGAAACTTGTCAGAACGTTGTGGCTTCAGGACATCTAGCACATGGCGCATTTGCGATGAACCACGAGGAAGCTGATTGCGAGCCATCTGGTAGCGGTGTGAATAAGAATCACGAATGAATTCACGCACAAGCCGGCCCAGGTGTGCCTCCGCTATTACAGTGGGTGAACTGGGAGCAATATTGTCATCGTCGTCGAGCTCATCATCAGCCTCAGTGCCTGAGTCAGGGTGCAATACTGCAGATTCCAAGTCAGAGCCCATGTCCAAGTCAGTACTTGAGTCTAGCCCTGACACTGTACTGAAGCTGGATGGATCCAAGTATACTGATGAGTCGTCCAAAAATTTGTTGGTGTCTGACTTGGAGGCAGAAGACGAGGATACTATGGTGCCAGTGAAGGAACTCAAATGGTCAGAACTCATGGACATGCTGGTATCAAGGTCCGAGTCTGAACCGGATGTTAATACTGAGTCTCCGTCCTCGAGAACATCATCTGAACTGTTGAATTCATGTCCTGTCAGGCTTTCAAGCCTCAGTTGGTGACGCAAGCGGATTTGCGCTCATTTTTTCTTTACCTGCAATGCAAACATAATTAGATTCTGTACTTGCACTTGCCTTTGTGTCCGTCATGGCATATTAAGTGTGTGTAGCAGCAGTCTGCGTCACTGGTGTGCTTGAAAGAGATATCTGGTAATTGCATGTATAACCTGTGAGGTAGCTTAGCATACATATATAAATAATTTACGAATCCGACGAGAATCGCATTGAGAATCTGTTCTGGTTGTGGGGTGTTCAAAGTGGATGGTGATTTTCACGTGATTTCGAATTTTGAATCATCTCGTAATCACACGCTGAATCACCTCAAAATTGTCCACTCTGACTACCACTATTGAAAATGGTGGTCTTGGCTCATGCTTCTGCTTCGATTGTACAGCTGCTTTTTGTATATTAGCAAAGTCTTTCAGAATGATGAGGTGTGCAAGATACCTGTGAGACCTTGCGAAGTTAGTGAGCCAAATGCGCAGATGTTTCATTGTGGCATCTATGATGAAGACCAGGATCCTTGCGATGGGTTACGGTTGATGCTCAACTCAGTTTGAGTTGTATGGTCAAGATCTTGGCACTGTACCATGATAAGATGGCATTTTATGTGGAACAGGCCTCCTTTAGTCTGCCTTCACCTCAATGATGACACTAACATAGACTGACAGGTACATGGATGAACCTGTTGTCAAGGAAGAAGGCACCCAAAATGATTTATCGAAGAGAAGGTACCAGTGGGAGTACACTCATATTTGGAATTTGGCTCGCCTCCAAGAGGCGTTGCCATCTCATACACCTTCATACCATATGGTTCACTTGCTTCTCATCTTCTCTGCTTGGTCCCACTGCATGTTAATCCTCCAGCATGTCACCCGATCACCTTGGTACTGTTTTTGCAACTCTACTGAGGTGTGTACTACATCCATTGTATCTTGTACCATTTTGTACTGACTCGTACCCTAGCCTCTGCCAGGTGCTTGATTGTATAGTATTGTTCATGCAACTCTACTGAGCCTCTGCTAGTGTACACAAATGGGCGCTTGAAGCTTTATCACAGTGCATATTAAGGAACTTGTCAGTTTTGTAAAGAACTAAGAAGGTAATACCAATCTGGCACCAACCCTTCCAATCGCTCACTGGCACTAGAAACTGGCGGGCAGGTGAGCAGCATCTCTTGTCTCTTTTCCCCCCACCTCCGCATGCCCACCTGCCTACAGCCCCTTTCACTAATGTCTACTAATTCTGTTGTCCCTGCCAGATGCTGTGTGTGCGGTGATGATTGCGCTGTCTATACACCATGTACACCATCAGATTCACAGGTAAGCTATGCCTTGGAGGTTGATGCCCGCTCACTGGTGTTTTCTAGTCTGATTGCTATTGTGGTCATAGACTTACCCAGCATCTGCTGCCAGCTCCCAATTTCCCTCCCCATGGGGGTCTTCAAATCAACAATATTATGTGCCTAGGTTACCGAACTGTACGCAATGCTCCAGTGAGTTTCCCACTTTCTTGCCAGAACGCTTCAATCCTAAAATTGGGCGGTCACTAGATATCAGATTTCCGTCAGCCCTGCGCTGGCTGTACAATGGGCTATAACGCACACAGCCCATTAGCTTCTACACCTCCTGCTGTTCTATCCACCATGTCCAGACCCCCATCTGCCAGTACTCCAAATTCTCATAGCACTTCTGCATTTTATCAGCCTCCATCTGCATCTTCACAGCCACATAGAGCCCTTCTGTTAAGACCATGCACAAAGGGTAGGACTGGTTCCGAAGGGCTTGGCTTCAGCTCATGCACTGCGCCCCTTACCCGAGTATGTGCCCTTAATTGCAGATGACATCTGGAGGAAGTCCAAGGAAGTCTGTAGGACTTCCAAAGGAGTGCGGGAAAGTCCAGAAGGACTATCCGGATCCGGATGAGTGCGAGAAAGTTCCGGAGGGGTGTAAGAAAGTTCCGGAGGAACTTCCGGAAATTACTATGAGGTTTCGTCCTGGTACAGATATGTGTAATGGCTACTCAGGATGAATCCTGAGTAGAATGGATACAGAGGAAAGGCTGCAGGGACAAAGTCCAAAGCAGAATAGGTCCGGAGGACCACAGGAAAGTTCCGGAGGAACTTCCGGAAACTCGGAGGAGTGTAGGATCAGAGGATCGGAGGAGCGGAGGAGCAGAGGAGCAGAGGAGCGGAGCTCCGGCCTAGGGAATTCCTCCCTAGGCCTGAGACGGATATTGACTAAGTCGGAGGACTAGAACTAGTATGAGGACTTAGTGTGAGGTCTAGTGCGAGGACTAATATGTGTAATATTCAGACTAAGGAAATACAGGAGTTTCTACAGGGTTTATATACTATGGAGGACATAATGGAGAATCAGTCAGTGCAGTCTGAAGCTATGTGAGGCTGTGGACGGAGGATGTAGAAAAGTCAAACACTAGTCTATCAGAAAATAGTACATTAAGACGGAAATGAGAACATAGGAAAATAAAGGCGGAAATGAAATGAGGTACGGAAAATGAGTATAGACTAACTCGAGAAGGAACATACAAAGGGAAAAGGCATGGAAGATAGACGCGGGTCGGATCTGGATGTCCGGAGATGTTTGGATATGAGGGAGTGATTGGTCCGGGTCCGGAAACAGGTGATTACCATAAGGGGATGAGCGCTGATGTAAGGTTTGGGTTCGGATATGAAGCATAGGTCGGATCCGGAGATCCTGGCAAGTGGATATCAGATTTGAGTGTCCGGGTTTCGGATCTGGATGTGTGGATATGCAAAGGTACAGGCATCCGAGTGTACAGGCATCTGGACAGATAAAGGACATGGACAGGGGGTCCGGAGGTCCGGATGAGGCGTGGGAACATTGTCGGATGTAGGTCCGGAATATGGGATATGACACCTTCACTTTCCCCCTGTTACTGGGTCACCTCTGGCACAATTTTCTCGTCCTGCACCTCTACTCATGACTCGCATGCCTGCTACTTCATCATCTTCCCAGCCTGCTATATCTTCTTTGTCACCACCTGCATGTTCTTGGCCATCTCTTCCGCTGAAGGTACAACAATTCAGATGGTGAGTCTGAACAATGTTGGGTCTTGCAGAACCTAGCTGCTATGCGACCCTAAAGGGTTTCTGGACTAGACTCAAGGCTCAGAGAAGAGGAAATATGATAGAAACTTGCTGAGTACTCTGACTCACTCATACTGGTAACTGGTGAAAAGATAACTTGATTATGTAAGCTACAAAGTGCCAACATAAGGTAAGGTAAAGACAGTCTCTCCAAGCCTAGCCAGAAATGAATCCCTACACCGCATTAGACCCCAATCACTACTCCATATTCTCATAATCCACGCTTCAGTGCCACTCAAGTTTCACCCAGTTTTGGTGTACCTCATGCAGGCATTCCGATGTCTACTACAGCTGGTCACAGTCATGTTCATTCTAATAGGAAAACTGCCATGCCATGCCATATCGCCAGATCAGTGAAGCAGGTCTCCAAGAAACAGGTCAACATTGTCATTTTCCCTAATGAGGTGAGTCTGCCAGCAAGCAGTAGTTAATGCACACTGACTTGTATATCTAGATTCATGCTGCACCTGCCACTCCTGATAGTGTTGATGACATCTTTGAGGATACTTACCTTTGTTTTCCCCGCCGCATTCATGTTGGGGAGCGACTTGCCTCTGATCTAAATGGCCTGCAAGATTTTGGCCTTGTCCACTGCATAACTCTTACTGCATCCTCACACAATGAAATCATAATGAACCAAGTGTATTTTCCACCAGAGCCTGAATGCTCTTTTGATCTTGATGCATCTGCACCCAACCGCGAGTTTCGGATCCAGTTTCAACATCTTCCATTTCGCCTTCTCAAGATCAGTTACCAGATGCCTAAAGGGCACTATCTGTCCTTCAATGCTACTGAAACATGGCAAGACTACGCCTTTCATGCACTATCCAAATGTGTCAATCGAATCCAGCATCCCACTGATCCCAATGTCGGACTGCTTATTATTTGTATGTATAATGCTGTTCGCTCCACGTGCACTTACTGACTTTATGTAGGTCCTAAGTATGGGCCTCTTATTGGACCTATCCAGCAGCACAGCACCCAACATCACATGTGTTTTGCTGATCGAGCATTCAAAATCCTCATTGATGCAGATGAGGAGGAGTTAGAGTATCAAGGCTTGGAACCTGGCGACACTGTTTCTGTTGAGTGTAAGGCATTCTGCCCATTGATGGCTGGCACAAGCCGACGTTCTCAACAGGCTCCTGCTTCAGTCCCGAGTCCAATTGATAGTGATGGAGATTTTTATGCACCTTCAACGATTCTCAGTACTCCTGACAATCAGCCCTATGCGCTTCCCAATCTATCCTCTCCAGCTACCTCACTTTTGTCTATCTCAAGTCCTTCACTTAATTCTCTGCTGGCCCTTGCAAACCCTCAAACCTCTTTCCCTACTGTCATCGACCTGACCATGTCATCTCCCAATAATTCCTCATGCCTCCCACACTCACCCCTGCACTCGCCCATCATTCGCCGTGATTCCCCACACCTCCCGCTCCCACCCCTGCAATTGCCTATTGTTTGCCATCAATCTGTCTACACATCACCTACTCCACCTCCTTATGAGACCTTACTCGAGGTTGATGATGCCATAATGAGGGCCTTTGGCAGTGAAGTTGAGCATGGCATGGTCCATGTCCGTGGTCCAACTGTCAAAGCCTGTGCAGAGGGCTTGATAGATTTTTTATGTCAGTAGTGATGCAATTCCAACACTCCATATGCACATTCCTACCATGTCAATGAGCGATTTTCTATCTGGCCCCATACTCAGAAGCTGTCTGACAAGATCTATTTGACTCTGAGTGAAATAGGACATGTGTTAAATAAATTAGTTCATCATTCTATTGCAATTATGTGATGTTACTGATGTAGTTGTAAATAGAATGGTAGTGTTGTGGTGATAATAACTTGACTAGATTGACTTGATGAAATTTTCGCATTTTTGATATGTGACATTGGGATATATTGGTATTATTGTTATGATATATAAAAGGTCTTGTGGCCCAGTGGTAATGATGATGCAGTTATAATTGCTGCAGGTTCTTTGGTTCAAT
This sequence comes from Suillus discolor, assembly GCF_016758755.1. Lineage (NCBI taxonomy): Eukaryota > Fungi > Basidiomycota > Agaricomycetes > Boletales > Suillaceae > Suillus > Suillus discolor. Next base: position 12,357 of record NW_024541500.1, on the reverse strand, counting down.
CCTCACCAATTGCAAAATATCCTGTGTACCACAAATTATGTGATGTGACATGTGACATAACATGGTGCCATATCTTTTGGTATTTGTGCTTCGAAATCCACAAGCTTTACAAGGTGCCTTGTACAAGCCTGCACAAGGGGGACTTAGCTGTAGGTTCTGTGAGTCTGTACAAGCTTGTACAATGCTGTACAGACCCCCAGTAGTTTGCTGATGAAGTCAATGCATTATCTAGGATATGCATAACTGGGATGTGCATTATTGGGATATGTACTGTATATTGTATCATAGTAACACTTAGACAACACAGTCATTCAAAAATAAAAGACATAGAACTACTTGTTAACAATGCAGGACCATTTAATTACAATAGACAAAAATGATTCGTGATAATTTGCATGTGCTAGCTCAAAAGCACGAACTCGTGGGTATCTCATTCCATGCAAGGCAAGGTTGCCAACAGATCTCTCTCTATAGGGTAGATCTTAGGTGGCGGTCTGCTGGCATTGCAGACGTTATCTGTTCGAAATGCAATTTCAGGTGGATAAATTCTCACTACATTGTCATGAAGATCAATACTCGGCACATAAAAGCAAGTCGTCTTCCCACTATCACCTTCAGACTTACTCGATCTCATACCACATCCTCACAAAAAATGCGTCTCTCCTTTGTCCTCGCAACTGCAGTTGCTTTGACAGCAGTAATATCTGTCAACGGGGATGAAGACTATCCTCATTGTCCTTGGTTTTGCCGGCATAGTCACGAATGCAAGGGCTGCTACTTGGCACATCACTGCGTGAGTATGAGAAGTTCGTGTCCTGGCATCTATCCACATGACTCACCGGCATTGTAGATCCTATTTACGTGCTGCGATTAGCGTGGCAGTGGTTCGTGTTTCTGCCCTCACATCAGTGCAGTATGGTCGATGGCACGCTGCGTGGAGCCTCGATCGGTTGCCCGACAGTTGGGGTGGACAAGGACTGTCGAAGCAGCGGAGGAGGCGTAGTTTGGGGCGACCGAGTAGTGAATTATTTGGAAAGGAAGCTAGAGAAATCATGTGGTATCAGAGCCATAGCTAGCATATTGTACAGAGCCGGTTCTCTATGAGCTTGCTTGGCGAATTATGATTGTGAAGGGATAGGATTGCTTACCATAAATAAATATGGGTGCAATGGGGACAGGTTGTCGAGCGGCTGTACGATTTCATCAGTTCGGCTTTGAAAGAGCGGGATGCCCTGTGGCCTAGTAATTACTTCAAGTTGAAGCATCGAGGCACATAGTGCGAATAGGATAATTGGGCTACATACAAAGAGCCGCATAAGTAACAATTTGTACGAGGTGCGCGCACCATGCTAGTGGCATACGTCTGTGTTCCTATCGCCTCCTACCATTGCTAAGCAATGCAAAGGAACACGTGGTAAGGGTTGTACAACTGTGATACAAGACTGATGCCAAACGGACAACACCGAATACATGGTGCAGTTGATGGCGTCGGGGTTTGCATGGTCAGGAGATACATTCTAAATCCGTAGTCGGTCTGGTAAATATATGATGCCATCCGTGATTCCTACATAGCTCACCATGTCCTCCGAATTGTATAACGTTCTATACCGCTATGCAATCAGTCGGATGTCTGCACGTAACTGCGCGAAATGGATAATGGGTGAGCAACAACCCAGACACATTACCTTCGGTGTCGGGAGCAGGGTGCGAGGTGCTCGCTTGCTTGCAGTAATCGATCGTGTTTCACCATCTATTGGACTTCAGGTTGCAGTTCAAGAAATGGAATGGAGTAGCATATAGAAAGAAAAAACAAGAAATTCAGGTAGCTCTAGCCAATGCTGATGCTGATGAGCGAAGGACCTGGATGATTTGGTTCGATGTGTGCCGCCGCACGCGGCCTTTTTCAATGATGACTAATCGCAGACCCTCCTGCTAATATTAAAGGCCTAGTGACTGTGTCTATTTGCAGAGACGAATGAAGGACGAGATGTTCATGTTAGGCTCGAGACCAGGATGGTTTATACACCACGGACGACTCAAGTTGCGAAGCCAGGCTCGGTGGTAGGGCAAAGCGAGGAGTTTGAATTTTAGTAGGTGCCGGTCGAGCCGACCGTGACATATCCGATCGCCGTACAACTTCAAGTTGGCCATTGTGCCTATGTATGTTAACATCTAACCTTTTGTCATTAATACTGTCCCACCTTCTTTGTATGCCACTATCGACAATCTAACATTTTACGAGCGCCCTCTTGACGAAACAAAACCAGTAAACGTAAACTTCCGAGGCTTTCGCACAACTCAATTTTATTTCGCGAGGAGTCCATCTAACTTGAAGCATCGAGCAGTCATTAATATCTTCCTGCATGACTTTGATCCTGCAGTACGTGTATGCAGGAGCTTTTTGTAACCTCCGATTGTTGCACCCGACTCGAAGCGGATCATTATTTTCCCCGAAGGACATATTCCACGTCTCACACTGACTCGAATTCGAAGTTCGTCATACAAATAGTGTTCTTCTTTATTGACGAAACATTTATTGTCACAGTTGTATGTATCAATGTTCGGTACTGCTTCTCGATGCATTATGATGTTTGAGAGGCATATCATACAGCAATTTGCACGATGTAAACGAAGAACGTTATGTTGTCGACCGCTGTACGATTATCCAAAGCAACGCGACTGACATGTGGCAGATTTCAAACGCCTCTCACGCGACTCCGTCAGACGCTAAGCACTTTATCAGCATCTCCGAGACATAGTAAGACTGGTGACGAGTCTGTGCTAATACTGTATTTCCTGATCATGAGTTGCTACTGTACAATATCATATATCGTCGAGGGGTGATATTTTGCTAAGAAAATACAACATATTTGGACTATCATGATGTGTTTGAATACTCTCTGTAACCGTCGAAATCCTCCTCTTTATCTGTAGCACCTTCCTCCTTCAAATCTTTCGCGCACTCGTCCTCTAATTCTGAACCTGCATCTTTATCAGCTTCGTCATCCAAGAAAAAAACTGATCAGTCCTTGCGAGCTGGCATTATTGGACTTACTTTGCAAGGTAATGTCTCATTCCATGCAAGATTACCAACAGACCTTGCTCCTTAGGGTAGATCGTAGGTGGCGATCTGCTGGCATTACAGACGTCACCTGTTCGAAATGAAATTTCAGGTTGATAAATTATCACTACATTGCCATGAAGATCATTACTCGGCGCATAAAAGCAAGGCGTCTTGCTACTCTCACCTTCAGATTGATTTGATCCCATAGTACCACATCCTCACAAAAAATGCGTCTCTCTTTTGTCCTCGCCACTGTTGTTGCTTTGACCGCATCAATATCTGTCGACGGTGCTAACAGTGAGAACTGTCCTTATTTCTGCAGACATACTAGAGAATGCAGAGAGTGCGAATTTGCAAACCAGTGCGTGAGTATGAGTGGTTTGTTTCCTGGATCTATCTACATAACTTACCGACATGGTAGATCCTCTTTGTATGCGACAGTTGGTGAACAGGTAGCTGGAAGATATGCAGATCGTACAGAGCCGGTTTTATATGGGCTTGCTTCGCGAACTAGAATTGGGAAGGGAGGGGACGGGATACTTACCATAGATAAATCTGGGTGTGATGTAGACAGGTTGTCGAGCCACCATGTAATTTCATCAAATGTGCTTTGAAAGAGCGGGACGCCCTGTGATCTGGTGCTTATTTCAAGTTGAAGCATTGTGACACAGTGGCACACAGTGCGAATGGCAGAATTGGACTATATACTATAAAAAGCCGCATTGATCAGTAACGATTCATATGAGACACGCGCACCGTGCACGGTAGCGTGTAATACTGTTCTATCTGTGTTCCTATCGCCTGCTCCCATTATTGAGCAGAATGCAAAGGAATACGTTCAAGTGCAACTTGGAGCTGACTTGGAGTGGACGCGGCATGCACGTGACGCAGGTGTGACGTACCAGTACAAGCGTTCCTACTCGTTCTGCAAGACTTTCCAGATCAGGATATTGCCCGGAATTCATGACCATTCCTTCGTCATTTCATTCATCGTAGGGATACAAAAAAAGCCAGCTACTACATCTGACATATATATTAATGATTATTCTCTTTTCCTTCCTCTCTGGACCCTCTACGAAGCACATCAACGTTTAACGTTTAACAAGCCAAGCTTCATAATTAGGTAAACTAGCAGTGATGTGAAATTCGAACTGTTTGTTTTCAAAATAGGCGTCGCGGAGCTCACATAGTGCCAAACACAACCGACAGTACTTCCTCTTCGCCTCAGTGTGAACGAGTGCACAGTTGTCTTACTAGTATCGACGTACCAAATTGGTTATTTCCCGTCGAGAATGCATACAGCTACAGCAACATGATTGCCGACGAGTAGCTCCCTCCTCAAACACCGCAAAAAAAAACTCACCAATTCAATCAAACAACACCTGTAGCACGGTGCACCGTCATACAATCCGAGTCCCATCCATGGTTTGCAGTAGTGGTCCTAGCCCACCCACGCAGGAAATGGCAGCACTCACTACTCTGTGGACCCATCCTGCTGCCCATGGACCGTACTTCTTGCTACTGGTACGTTTCTCAGCTTGCGATGCAAGTCCAGCAATTGCAAGGTCAATGAATTCGTCCTCGGCATATGAAAGCTGACTAATAGCCAAGCCTTCAAGCTCGAAAGCCATATGTGTTTGAAGGGCGGAACTTCAAAGCTTCACGACGGAGGCGAGTCTAGACTCCAGATTTTAGCGCTTTAGCGTTCAAAAACTAAGGGCAGCGGCACGAACTCGGCATGTTTTCTATTTCAAACTCCGGCCTAGAGGACGGACGAACTCGATTTGTTTCTCGGACGCTGTTTGTTTGACAGTTCGTGAGAATGAAATGGACGAAATAAACTGCAAACCACCTCCGCCCATACCGAGTGCTTGCATGGCACAAAGGCACGCAATCTTTTGGTGTTGATATTGTTGTCCATGGGAGCAACGTGCAACCATTTGCAAGGCACAAAGGCACCCAATTTCCTGGTGTTGATATCATTGTACATGGAGCAGCGTGCAACGGATGTTCATCACAGTTTGTCTATAACGGGAGAGAAATTAGTTGGACCTGCAGGGCAGTAGTCAACTCATCACCGAGGGACCGATCGTTGATCTGATCCGGGCCAATCTGCCCGACCCGGTTGTTCTGGCGATACATACATAGTGAGTACGACTCATCTAACAAAATGACTGGGTAGATTGCAATGATGAAATGCGGCGGCCTGACGGCAAGCGCCACGGTTCAACAGCAACTGGGCCGGAACGCCTTGAGAGTATTGATACCTAATGCAACCGCTCGGCCATGGCATGCACAAGGCGACCTTGACTGCGTGCTACTAACCGAGGATTCTCAGAATCGAACCACGCGGTTTGATGGTACTGGCCTCCTCGCAGAGTAGCACGCTGTCAGTGGCGACTTTGACGCGGTTCCTCTTGAGTTCTTAATATGGGCTGCACGTCATGATTGTTCTCATGAACATGCACATCTGTTATGTAAATTCCACATTCTTCCATTGCGGCTTATTGAATCCAGGCTAATCCAGGCCGCCTTAGCAATGGCATATTTGTTTGATGTATTGAGTGATCCTACTATTTATGTCAATATTGTCGACATTATCATTTCCCACTCAACAAGAATTTCCATCAGGTTAGCCCTTCGTACCTCTTCGTCATCATATCTGAATAATAGATATGGAATGCGTGGCTAACTTGAGAAAATGACGGACCGCCCTAGGTGCGATTCGGCGATTCTCGCCCTAACCCGCATGGACACAAGTTTGAGCATGAAAGAATATTAATCTCATCAAAGTACTGTTCGGATTAGCGACACGCAGGATCTGAGCAGTCCGTGATACTGTTACAACGCTTTGCGAATTAGCGTGATCGACTCGGAATTTCTCGTGACGCTTCAATTGGCACCTGTCATGATCGTGGATCATGATCACCGTTGATTAGTAAAATAGCGGAAGAAATAACAATGTTTGCAGTCACCACACCAGCTAGCGTTTGATCCCAGTCACTGTACCAGTCCATTACAGGAAAAGCATAGCCATAAGCGACCACTGCACAAGGTAACAAAAACGCAACAAAACAATAACGTAGGCTATGCCTTGTGAAGGTGAAAAAAGTCCAAAGCCGCGGACAAGCGACTTATATGCGTATCAAACGGAAAAACGAGTGGAACGTGTGTAGGCATGGAACCGAACACCAAGCGCGGTGATTGTTTTACCAGTTGCTGTTGACTGATGGTTGCAGGGGTAAGCACATGGATACAAGGGCATCAGGGAACAAACGTACTGGGCGAGCAACCAACATTCACGAGGCCATTGTAAGAATTGTCTTCACAACAAACGGGTTGTTGGTTGCTGGTGGTTACAATGAACGTTAATTCTAGCACGATGAAACGCGCACCGTAAGAACTTACCAGTTACCGCCCTGGCCACCCCCGAAACCGCTGAAGGGGGAGCAGTTTTGACCACAAGGGGTATTATGAGGGACTTCAATTTTCATGAGAGACAACAAGTCGTCGAGGGAGGTGCCATAGCCAGAGTTCGTAACAGAATCGCAACACTGGGTAGAGCCAGTGTTGCACTGGCCACCACCTCCCGAGGGGGTGGTGCGCTTGGCGCCTTCGGAAATAATCAGAACGCGTCAAGCTACAGGAAAAATAATGTGCTTACCCTCGACGGGCGTGGCGCGACGAGCGGGGGCCATAGGGGGAAGACCACGCGCCATTCTTCCAGCATTGGTCTCCGCGCTTACAACAGTAGCGGCCACGGCAAGAGCAAGGACAGACGCGAACCTCATTATGTTCTTTGTGTCTTTGGGGATCTAAACAAGACAAAGAAACTTAAGGAAAGTTGAGGAAGGACAGGACGGTTTGAGAATAAGAGAGTTTTATAGGGAGTGAAGCCAAATTGCATTATATATGAAAAGAACCACCGGTTACCAGCGGTTACCAAATTCAGCACTACCAGATTTGAGTTTCCGATCACCTCTCTAGGATAACTAAAAGTCTTACTCAGATCAGAGTTTTCCATGCGATCCTTGTACACGATATGTATAACAACAAAACCTGTGGTGAATGCAAGGATCACAAACCCTCCACAGTACTGTCTCACCCGACGATGCTATCCAGTAAAAATATATTCAAAATCATCTTTATTCGAATAATTACCCGATAAATTGCCTGGACCCGTTCTATCTCCTTTCGAGTTTTCAGGGACTCTGTGACTTGTGCCGTCAAGAGTCCACTAAGATAGTTTCCAAAATGGCGCCCATGCAGGGAATGAAGGGGAGTCTAAGGATGCCGTTGACTCTGTCTGATGTCACTATCCCTAGCCAGCGTAAGTCCGTGGCGCACTTGCGCCGAACATCATGTAACCTCGACCGGGGACGGCTATTCGGCAATCTATGATTCATGGAGGATGTGGCAGATACATAGAAGCTTCTCTACAGCATGCACATCACACACGTTTCTGATCTGGTCAGGTCAATCTGATTCGAGTTGGGGTGAATGATCAAGTGCCCGTCGGGTTGTCAGGAGCAGCTTCACGTCTCTACTATGGCCCGGGGTCACGGGATTCCTGAGGTCTCCGTTCATGTCGCGGTACTATAATAATCCTGCACCATACAGGCTACTACTTCCCTTAACGATGGATTCATCAATCACAAAGCAGGGGTCTTCGGTTTCTAAGTACCTTGCCCTGTCGCGTTCATAGTTCTCGGGCCTTGAGGTAACATTATTGCCAATATGGTTTGACCATAGGCGGCCCTCCGAAACGGACGCTTCCTCGCCAAAACTAAGGTGCATGGCAAAGCGCCATAGTGGACGAGATGAAGGGGAGCACAAGGACACGTACCCTGAAGACGTGAAGTCCGATTGCCCGTCCTATAGTTATCTCCGGTCGGTATCGGTGCACGGTGTCCCGCACGACGTCTGGCGTCCCTTTGTCAGCCACCGATTCCCTTTGCAGTTCACAGCCTTCCATCAGCATCTATCATCAGGTTCAAATATAATCACATAATAAGCCACTATCGGGGTTTTCCTTGGGGCCCTTGTGCGAGTTATGGGCGCTGCAACTAATGGTCAGGAGTAAACATTGACAGTTCACTGTTCGGGTACGTACTAGCTGCTGATTCACCAACATAGCAAGATGCCGGCACCAGGTCAGGGTCGTGGTCGTCATGTTTGAATACAGGGCGCGTCAACGGGGTTGGCGGGGAAAATGAAAGAAGTCGAAAATGGAACAGAGGACACGTAACGTTTCTTCGATAAAGTGCCGCGGCTTGACGCTGACTCCACATGCAGATCACATCGCGCGACGTTCAAAGGTGGGCGCTTGTCTCTGGTTGACGAGTAGCACATTAAATTACGCCCGTCGTGACTTCTTTGAGGGCCTCGAAGACTGTGTTGTTCTCTTCCCTTCACGAAACACTTCTACGGGTAGTACTTACTCCTCGAGGATGGTGTATCTTTTAGTCAATATAAAATGAGCCAACGAGCAGCGAGGAGTGAATATGCCCTTACGTCGATTGCAGCAACGTAATGTTTCTCGGTTGCCACGAAAGACTTCTACAAGCCTCGAGGACGGTATTATCTCATCAATTCACTTTCCGATATGAAACGGGCAAGTAATTCCAAACCTCAGGTCGTACGTCCTCAATTCGATCGTAGGTTAGTCTCTTCGCCGAGCGATGAAACATTCCTACAAGTACAAGAAATGTAGTCATGAAAGGGCGATGGTGCACCAAATTTGCTGGCTGAGGGAGATGACCATCGGCATTGCGGGACCGAACTGAATCAGCGATAGGAGATGCCCGCAGCCAGTCGGGCTGCCTGCTCCAAAGCCCCGAGTGCATGACGATTAGGAAAGACCGCATGGTAGTGGGAAATGATTGTGTGGAGAAGACCACACGGGGCCCGCATGGCCCGCATTCCGTCATTTTATCTAACATCTCTCAGCGATCGTTTGGAGCGTCGAGATAGTCAAGGTACAACTTTGGAAACCATCCAGGGCACACCATGGAGGCAGTAGGACATTTGATTTAAATCTGAAAATACTAGACTGGCCCCTGGGCCTAGGTCATGGCGTCACAATGGTTGATGATGGTAGGAAATAACCGATTATGAAGGGAGATAAATTACAGATTGTGCGAAATGCATGCAATTGATAACGATTTAGCTGTAAGTGTCAGGAGGTGTCAGGTCGATTGTCCTGCGGGAGCGAAGGATCCGTGAAACTGTGGTTACACTTGGTACACACGAAGAACAGAATCATGCGGGTTTCCTTCCGTTTTGACTGATCCTGGTAGAAAACGGCGCTAGAGTGGAGTAGGAGGTATGGTTAGCAAGGGTAAGCTGTATCGTATTGACATCGCGTACTCGTCTTGGCCACAATGCGGACATGTAATATTTGAGTGCGCCTGATATCAGAATTAGATAGGGTAATGTAAGATGACGCGGAGCGGTGACGAACCAATGTGGGATCCGATCCGAGGTCGGTAGTAATTCCACCTGTTCTCTGTTTGATTTAAAGGTTAGTAAGATGGCACAAAAATATTTCAGCTTCAAGCACTTACTTGGTGACCGTTAGTAAATCATTCCTGTAGACACACTTGTTCTCGCCGATCTCCTCTTCGCTACATATTCGGCAAGCGTAAACCATGATGCGGCGCCCAGTGTCAGCCTTTGGGTAAAGCAAATTATTGCACTCTGAGCAGAAGTGAAGTGATGCCTGCATGTGGCAAGGACGACCAGAGTATAAGAACGGTTACATGAATACGGCACAGATATATGAGGACGAATAGAAGCCTTTAGCAGTGAACTGCAGCACAAGAGATTAAAAGACAGACCATAGCAGGGGTGTTGAAGATATCAACCTCAGTACAAGATGGATTTCAATCTCCGACAGCGTGTCGTGCCCACTCTGATCCGTCCAAAAGTACTCGACATTCAAGTCCAAGTGCAATACTTGGCAAACTATTTATGATCTGTTAGTGCTCAACAAGTCCTACACGAGCTTTGCTTATTGAAACGTGGTGTTAGCAACACGTACGTTCAGATGGATATATGTGGGTCTATGGACGTTACGGATATGCTTTGCGCTTCTTGGAACTGGGGTACATTCCCCGGATGAACACATGCAAAATGGAGAAGTGACCTCCGGTGAGTCTGATCCTCGTGTTTCTCCTCCCACTCTAATCCCAGAATCTAATTCTTTAAGGTGATCTCATCCTACCATACCATCCGTACTTGGGAATGGTCCGCTGTACTTCCCGTCCGTTCCATAGTACCGGCATTTGCGACAACTGGAATCCCCATCTGGTTTGCCAAGGTCCTCAGCAGTGAGAAATTTTGTGCTAGAACTGTCAATGTATGTCTTACACGGGTCTGTTTAGAGAAACACTTGATACAGGGTAGTGCATCCAATACTACTCTTTCGACCTAGGAAACGGTCCGCCTTCTTGTTCTTATCCGGGCTGATCGGTAAACGTTGGAATGCATCTCTGCAGCTTATGAAACTAAAGCATTATTAGATTACAGCTTGATGAGTTTGGTGCCGACGCCGAGTGCCCGACCCTTGGTCTTCTGCTTCTGGCGTCGTCTCATGTCATGAACACGTTCCAGGTTCGGCCCTTCTCGAATTCTATCGAGGCAGTCCTTGTTTCTTTGAGTCTGTTGTTCTTGCGCAAGATACGTTCGGTAAGATGCTGGATAAGGTCCGTTTTGGGCTATTCCTTCCCGACTTCTCGAGGATCTCGTTTCTAATCTAGCGGTGCAGAGTTATGTATGGTCCCACTTGGCCTAGCCATAACCTTCGTGACTGGTATATTCACTCGCCCAACCTTCTTGATATTCGGGGCGCCCATCGCATTTCAGGTGCACTTGGAACGTTTATACATGCCAGAACTGTGACCAGGTGGCTGCGACTGTCGTCCCGCCGTTATTCACTGCAGCAGGGACATGTACCGCATTTTTGGTGGTGGACACCCTCTATTTTCGAGGCACCCTTGACGACATCGTGGTGACACCTTTTAATTTCTCATGTATAATTTCGCGCCCCAAAATCTGGCAGAACATGGACTTCATCACGCTGGCTCCACATTTTCGTGAACCTTCCGATGTTGTTCGGCCCCTGGATCACTTGGCTAGTAGTGCGCGCGTTGTGGACAGCGCCACATTGTTTAATAAGAAAAATGACAAATCATTGAAGTCGACGTTCTTCGCCCGAGTAAGGGCTTGTATATTGACAGCTCGTAACCACTCACATTTTGTCCACTCACAGCAATCATACAAATGATCATTTGTCATTGTCTGTCCTATCTGTGCAACCTCACCAAGAACCTCGCTTCTTGGTGCCTCTTTTGTTGCCTATTATTGTCTTGATAGCAAACACCGGACAATTGGCCCATGTTGGCAAAGCATTTTGGGTATGTTAACACATTGAAGTCAGCCAGAGGCTGCTAACAACTTTATAGGTATCCTGCTCCATCTTCAACTTCGTGCTTGCGGTTCTATTTGGAATTCTACATCAAGGGGGCGTAGTACCTTCCCTATTCCACCTCCATCCCTTGGTTGCTAATGCTTCCCTTGGCACGCGGACAAACATAATCTACTGGAAGACGTACATGCCACCGCTCCACCTCCTTGGCGTTAACGAACAAGGTGTTCCCATTTCCTCGATGCAAGCAGGTTCAGCTGACGTAGTAGTATCATAGATGTTGCAACTGGCTTAGTTTCTTTCGTTGATCTCGCCGGGGCGTCCCAAGATGACTTGCTGCATCTTCAGTGCTGATGATTACGACAGAACATTTGTTGTGACTCCCGTGGCCATGCGATACACGCTACCTCCTGCGATTACGGGCTGTATGGAACTAAACCAGACCATTTTTCCGCATCTCGATCTTGACCACATTTCGGAGAGCATGGATGTAGGCGTACTTGACGGCCTTCGTTTAGGGGTGTATACCTTGTCACGTAACTGTGTCTTTGTTTGAACCACTCATGGACTTTAGCGAATTGAGCGGTAATGCTGAGAGAATGACCGTTGGTCTCCATCTCTTATAACCATTCGGCACCATCTAAACATTATTTTCTTTGCGATTTGTAACCGGTGAGCCTGAACATCGTGTGCCATAATGTGATAGAATAATTCACCACGTCGCAATCTGAGACTACAATATCAGAGTGCTGACTCGGCTACTACTGACAGATGTGGCGGTCTGAAAGTCTCGCTCGCAAATTGCAATATGCAGTGGCTGCAAGCGTTACCATAGTCTCTACCCTTCGTGGTTCCCCAATATCTG
>NW_024541499.1:0-25599 GCF_016758755.1 Suillus discolor | reverse complement strand
CAAAGCGGTCAGACCGATGGACCCAATCAGGATATCATTCGGTTTGAGCTCGAACTGTGGACAAATAGTTGGTCTCTACAAGGTAGCGATTTCTGCTCTGATCTTCAGAATTGTGGACCTTGTTCCGGAAGTGGTGGGTATGATTCATCGAGATGGAAACTCAAATTTTGCACCACCTACCTCTCAATCTCGAGTTTAGGTGATCCATGAGCCTTTGGCAAGTTCCAAACCTGTGCATGTGAATTCGAACCTCTGCTTTCCTCTATAAAGCCAAGCATCACAATGTAACGGCCGATAGCAGAATTATGCTGATGTTGCTGAATGTGTGCTATATATTGTCATATATGGCTTTTCTCACGTTTCCATCAGTTCACTGATGAAGTAGGGGTCGGCGATAATCATTAGCAAGGATGACAATAGAATCTTGCAATTGGATTCCACAAGTTAATTGTTCTAAATCGACGATCACGAACCCTCCTTTAATGTGTATAGAACAAGAGGTGCACACGCAACTTAGATTACCTCTGTTATAAATTATAATCAAACATGGCCCAATTGCAACGTGGTGACTCACCTAGCGCTCCACGAAGAAAGATCATTTACGTACACCAAGCTGTCTTTACCGCGTGTTTCTACGCATCACTCCATGCGCAGTGATGCAGTATGGATCAGTATTATTTCGTGGTGCTAGTTTATTCTTTGTTTTCTATCCTCAGAAAGGCTGGCTGGCGAGTCAGACCCAAACACGGACCATAAATTGCACATATCCAACACTATTCACCACAAATCCACACCAAAAGTCAGTGGACACAAACTCCAACTTTGCTCTTCAATTTCGGGCAACGTCATTGTCTCCCAGCAGTTCTCTGCAGTCAATTCCCCACTCGATGATCCAACAAACTGGTAAGACCTCAGCCAAATACTATGGCACTGAGGCTGACTTCAGAATGTATAGCCATCCAGATTTAACTGGCCACTTTTTCGGAGGCCTGAGTGACGTCTGGCGATGCACATGGAAAGGGAATGCTAGTATTATCATAGTAAGTGCGTCCCGATTTCCATGTTTGATTTTGATGAAGACACAGGTAGCTGTGAAGTCAACCAGGAATCAAGCACTAGATGAAGAAGATGCCAAGAAAAAAAAGTAGGGTGCATCAGCGTGCTCCATACAATTCAGTGTTGCTTATTGGTTGTTATAGAGGCTTCGCCGTGAGCTCAAGGTTTGGTCGAGACTTACATGATACATCGTCCCACTGTACGGCACTGTATCAGGCTTTGGCCAATTCGTTGCCTTGGTTTGCCCCTGGTATGACAATGGATCGCTTTCAAGTTATCTGGAATCCCATGGTGAAACCTTGTCCATAATCAATTGTTTCCAACTGGTGTGTCCTGTATGCAATGATCTGTCTGAAAGTGTACTCATACCTTTGCATCTCAGTGAAATTTCTGCGGGTCTTCGACAACCGTGAGTGACTAGCTTAGGTTTGCAATATAGTTGGTAATGGTTCTTTTTGCTCAATTCACTCATGCTCTGTTGTTCACGGCGACCTTACTGGGGTGAGAAGAGGGTTTTCCTGAATTTATTACTGATGATGTTCACATCTGCAGTCCAATGTCCTCATCTCATCTGATGGGAGAGCTCATCTATCCGACTTTGGTCCCTCCGTTATAGTTGTGGAGTTTGCGGGCCCGTCATATTTCACTGCCTTGAATGGCTTGAATAGCACCCGAACTTCTTGCAATTCCTGAAGAAGGCGCAATCATGATCCCAATATCAAATAGCGACATATATTCATTTAGGTGTAGATATTGGCAGGCAAACCACCCTACTCCGAGTTCAAGCAAGACACACAAGCAATTTCTCTCAGAACAAAACTGTGGCATCCAGTTTCTCGCGATCATTGATAGCCATTGGAGTTTTATCTGAATTGCTGGTCCATCGAGGACTATAGACCGTCCTCTCAGCAGGTAGATGAATACATCAAAGGCCAGCTCTACCTCTCACAGCCTGATGCATCATCTCCCGACTAATGTCTTGAGTCTGGCTTACCATCATGTCTGTCTGTATGGACTTGACTTCTTATTCTCGTGCAACAAAAACCATTTGAACCAAGTCCTGTATTCTCGAACATTCCTCTATAGTCAGGATCGCATAATAATAATAATAATGACTGCAACCCTTGATTTGGCATCACTTATAAGTGGGCTACTCACATCGGTTATCGCTGTCATCTGAACTTGAAGCTACGCAGTATCCCGAGCTTACCATCAACAGTGCATAGTACTCTCCTCAAGACGTTTACACAGCGAATGATGCATGATGTTCAATACATCATGCAGTACCTCTCCCTTTATCACGGTCTTTTGTTCGCTGATGGTTTCTCCGCAGAGAGGTATCGATGTTATGATGGTCAGTACTAATCAATCAATGGACTGAACATTCTACCAGGAAATAGATACACACGGCTACGCTGCTATCATTGTAACCACTTACACTGAATATGTTGCGAGCTTTGACGCTAGCCCGTGGACAAACTTCACCAACGAGCCCCTTGCTGGCCAGCTTTGTTTTACATTCTCAGAGGTCGCTGTTTCCTTGCTTACTGACATCGCAAAGATCCTTCCTTCATACTATTTCAGCACCAGGGCAATGAAATTAGCAAAATTTTACGCCGACGACTACCTAACGCAGCAGCAACAGCACTGGCATGACGCTGAACTGTGTTCTTGACACGTTCACACAGACCACTTGCGGTGCACTGATTGCCCATGGAAAGACGCCTGTCGTATGGGAAGGTATGTGCCGTGTTTCTTCCTTTGAATGATGGTATTGAATGGAAACGGTTGTTCAGAAATGGTCTTAGACTAGACTACTACGCTCTCAAACCAAACTATTGTGATGTAAGTATCATAATATCATGATTTGACTTTGCTGATTCAACTTTATTGAAAGGATTTGAATTTCTTCTGTGGATGCTGCAGGGGTGGCAAGGAGCTTTAGGATCATCCAAGCACCATCAAATCACTTCTACCTGGTTAGTTGACGAGTCCGTTTATAGAATATAATGTCCTTATTATCCTAGGATTGTGGTGCTGGTGAGGGACTGGGAGACGACCCAATTAGGTTGGTCTTCATCTTGTCGAATATACTCGATCTGAACTGACATTCCTTGTGAGAACAGAAATCGCTGGTGCGACCCCTTCAGAAGCTAGTCCGAGGTAAGTATGAATGTTGAGGATAGCCACACATCTCACAATGTCTCGTTAGGCATATACCTTTCATCCATTGGCAAACTTGACTGAGGCGCAGTATGAACTTGTTGTTGGAGGTAAACACAATCTAGTCTCGAGGTTAAATCAACCTTTCTGACCAATCTGCAGGCGAGCAGATTCTATGGAGTGGACAGTCTGGTCTCCAAGATGTCGACCTGATCGTGTGGCCACGCGCTGCATCATCAGCAGAAATTTTCTGGAGTGAGAAGCAGCCCACTGGCGCTGCACTCAACGTCACCGGGGCACTTCCTCTCCTCATTTGCACATAAGTAGTGTTTCTTGATGTGGAAGTACCTCGATGACAGATGAACGGTATAGTCTTACGACGTCAGGTACAGGATGGTACAGTGCAGCATCAATGCCATCCCACTCCAGCCGCAGTGGTGTGCACTTCGACTGGATGCATGTGATATATGCTTGATTTGGGACTTGATCCAAACTTTGGGTCTTTTCACAATTGGTCTTGGCGTTAATCAGTCTGCGTCGTTGCTTACAAGATGTGTACAGCTCTCGTTACCGTTCACCCCAAACCTGACTTATATTGAGAAATTTATACCTCTGCTCTGCGAGAAGTCACGCAGCGAAATGGAAGTTGACGAAATGTTCAAGTGATGCACTGAACAATGATTAATGATTCATGGAGTGTCCACATTTTTGGCAATAAATATAAATTGTATTCATACTACGTGTATATATAGCCCACATCGATATCTTGACTGGAATTCTGAAAATAGCAGGTAACAACACCCACGTGGGCAATGTTTCTAGATTTACATAAACCCTTGTTTTGAGTTCTGACCTACCGTACCCCAGTGATGCATCAGGCTTTACTTGTTCCTGAAGTCCTCCTAGAAAATATTCGCCTATGTACCACCTACTCAAAAAACATCGACCCAGAATCGCTTGCAGCGCTTGCAAGGACATGCAAAATCTTCCACGAGCCTGCGATGGATTTGCTTGGACTGAAATCCATGGGTTGGAAGCACTGCTAGGCTGTGTAGCGAGGTTACATTCACTGATATATCATAGTGTATAAGGGTCAGTGCACGACTTCATTACGCTTTGTTCGTTTCTTTTCGGCTCACCGAGCGTCTACATAATAGTGCAATGAACCCTGGACGAAAGGCGTTGAGCCATTATCTGCCCATGAGGTCCCTCAATTTCTGCGTCACTCCTCCTGCATATGCAAATTGAAGATACAATCTGAACATCCGTACCTTCTCTCTGTCATCCCCGCCGAGGCATGCATATTTCCGGGGCTGAAGTCATTAAGTCTTACCACCGTATATTTGCAACCTCTTTCTGCCTCACATGCTGCACTGATGTCATCTATTGGGGCATCGACGAGGGTCTGCAATCTTTTGTGACATGTTGCATTGCTCTGGAGCAGTTTATGTATCTATACTCCTGAATGGCTCCTGGTTGACGCATAGCAAAAATCAGCTGTCATTGCTATCCGATAGGATTCATTGGTTGGCACACGGCTTGTAACTCTTTCGTGTCCAATGCTTGACTGGGCAACATGGAAGCACCTCTCCTCCCTCCCTACTCTTCTCAAATTGAGCCAAGGATGTTGTGACCCTCCTTCGCTGTCAAAAACGAGACATCGTGGATCTATCAATCCTCAACATCACAAGTCTTTCCTTTCAAGACATCTATTATGCTGCAGATATCATCACAGTCATGCAACACTCGCAATTTCCCTCGCTGAAAGAGTTCGAGTTTTAGAGCCAAATGTATCTCTCCAGAAGAAGCCGAGCAACCTCTTTCATGCTCCTGTCCCCCACTGCAAAGCATGTCAGACCTCTAGAGGAAATCACCATTTATTCTCTTAATGACGGATACTGTGTACCCCCAAAAACCAGCGAGCCTTTGGACACCAATTCCGCATTTCCTTTGCTTTACGCAGCTCCGACCCCTGAGGCTCACATTTTATAATTCCCTGCCATCTACCTGGATTAATGACATGCTCTTGCAAGCCATGTCCACTTGGCCCGCACATCCGCACTTTGGGAAATCAAGACTCAGGTGACCTATGCTTCTTCTTCTGAAGTCTCCCTCCGTGGATTATTCACAGCGCTCGGTCTATGTCCACGATTGCATACACTATGAGTTCCAATCAATCTTGTAACTATCGACATCGATCCTGATGCTGAGCCAATACAACATACCTCCCTACGATCATTGGATCTAGACTTATCCGAGTCTCAAACAAACAGATGCTGAAACTATCGCTCGCATTATTTCTGCCTGGCTCCCTTGTTTCGACCAAGTTACAAATGTATATGGTTTGAGCTGGGTTGAAGTCAACAGGTATCTTAGATCTTTGAGAATGGCTACTGCCGCCCAGATGTTGTGGGAAGCCTCCTAGAATAATTGAGTTCGGAATATCTTCACATCTGGGAATGTTGTTACATACCTTTGAGCTCTTTCGTTCTTTCGTTATCATTATCGTTGTCATCGCTGTTGACTGCAGTTATAAACTACTGTACTGAGTACCTGCCAACGACCCACCGGTTCAACTGTCATGTAGTACGATTTCCAACATGATTGTGTGCGCCACCTGAGCTCCACCGTTCACTGCGCTCGACAGTCCCCTCCCTCCTTCTGTATACCTTTGATATCCACGCCATGTGATTACACAGCACAATACGTGCTTGATAAAATTCAACAACTACATAGAATGATACATGCAATTCAAAGGTCTAATCGACACTAAGACATCCGATCGACGTGTGCAGGCCCCATGATTGATCTGATCGACAATGAGATCAAGATTGGCAAGTATGTTGATCGACAAAATGATGCATGGGGGAATTCACACACCTGTAAGGACCCTCGACTGAAAATCAGTGAAGTTGTTTACAACACACGCTCCCCTTACATAATTCCACTACAGCTAGTTTCAATGAATCTGTACATGCGATGAGCGAAATGAACCCGAAAGGCATGGACAAGGCGATGCGGATCAATGCCGCTGAGTTGCCACTTGCTGGTGAGGCTTATCGTTGGCGTACTCAACTTTGACCGTATCTCCAAGGGTGGAGGCAGTGTAACTAGTTGTCACTTGTGGAACATATACTAATAGTCATCGGGACATGCTGGCGATAGGGCATCTTATCTAATAGGCACCCAAACACGTCAGCATCACCGAATTGCTGACTTTTCTTCCATACATCTCCTTCTCCGCACCTATTTCCATATTTGCGTGGAGGGCTATACTAGATGGACACCTGGAAAACGGATTATCATCACATACAACCAATGATTGTTACGACTGGGGTATGTCGAGCTGTCTAAGTCCGAGTGGACTGAGATTCGGCGAGACAGACGTGGTTCTTCTCTCGAGTGAGAGGTCAAAGGTTTCTGGCTAAGGCAAGTATCGGCGACTTCCTTAGAATAGTGGTTCTTAGATAGCAAGGTTGGAGACCTTGCTAAAGGACTTGTTCCAGGTAAAACCCAGTAGATTAAAGTGAGGAAATACATGTGGTACACTATGTAACTATATAGTGTGAGTTCAAGCGGAGATTGTAAGTGCGTATCAAGATAGAAGGCGGACAGCCCGCTTTGGTAAGTGATAAGAGATAACAGATAGGAGATAGTAACCATGGTGCGGACAGCCCGCTTTGATAAGAGATAGTGATCTAGACGTAGCGATGGTTACTGGTACGGAAGGTTAGCTTGGCGATAATATGAGTGAGGTTCTGGAAGGTGATTGGTCGCTCGTTGAGAGCTGTGTGCATGTACCATTGTCCAGTATCGAAAGAGAAGCGAAGAGAATGAATATACCGTAACAATGATCAGTGCATTTTCTACCGTTGACCCCTCCCCCATACTCCTGGGGCGCTAACCATTTCCTACCACTCACTTGCCCTGCAATACCCACACGTTGTTTGGTGCTCTTCCCCCGTGTGCATCCCAGGACCCACTATCCAGAGTTTGCTTGCAGTGTGACAGGTGTTTGATGCATTTCCGAACGCCTTTTTTCCGTCTCAAATGAAAACAAAACCGAGTGGTCCCTAACTCCGCATTAATTCATAGGAACTACTTCCAACTTTGTTATACAAGATAATAATCTAGGATCTTTCACAAGGACATCCGACATACATGGTGCATCATCACATTCGTGCATGTGAAAAACTTATTGCATCTTGGACAAACAGCCACAATCTTCTTCTCATGCACCTCGTTAATGTGACGGCTGAGGCCATCCTTGTTGATGAATTTCAGACACTTGTCCCAGGGGCATTTTACTTTGGGGTGTCCTACTTTGATCTTTACTCGGCCGGTTTGTACAACAGAACCAAGCTGTTGGGCAGCAGGCTCACACACGGGATCGGACGTGCCATTGACATTGAGCAATAAATCTAGGGATGCATTGTAAACGTCTCGACGAATAGCTAGGAATGATAGCAAATTCACCGAAATGAGCACCCATACCCTCTGATGACGATTCCGTGACATCCATGACATAGGATACCGGGAAGCCCTCAGAATATATGCTATGCTGTTGCGTTACATTGTTGGCAAAATCACGGGTGCCGTTGAGCAATAAGCCTGTATATGGTAAGTAAAGGAAAGTTTGTGTATACAGCAACTTACTTTCTGTACCCTCTTGCACCGAACGCGTGACCCTGTACAATACTTCATGGGCTGCAGGTTGTAGCATGAGGTACGGGTCATACCAGGATATAGATGGTTGAATAGCATTGAGGCTATTGAGTCCAGCTTGGGAGTTGATGATTCTATCACGTCCACCCAAATGCTTAACTGTGATAGGAGAACTGTGAGCGCCGTGGGGTAATAAGTCTATACATGGTAAGCATTTGAAGGAAAGACTGCGTCTAAAGTAACTTACCTGTTGTACGCGCTGACAACGATCTGATGACCCCGGATGATGTTCCATGGAATGCTGCAGGCTGTAGCATGATTTGGCCATCATGTGAAGATCCAAGCGATGTAGTGGCATTGGCGTTATTGACTCCAGCTTGAGAGTCGACGGTGCTATCACATCCACCCAAATGCTCCATTGTGAAATATGACTGATAGCTGCAAATGGGATTCTTGATGCAGCGGATCTCCTGCATTGCCTCACGCACGCCATGGTCCAACACGTCAAGGCGGCAGCCTAACATGTCAATGTGCTGGTCTGCTGTCTCAAGGTGGAGGATGCACTCGAGAATTGACTGGAGTGTTAGAAGATGCTGGTCAGGTGGATTCTGTAGTGTTGATGTGCGTGAATCCATGTCTTTGTTTATGATGCAGCCTAATGTATAGGCAAGTGCAAATGGGGGGAGAATACTTGCGGCAGTTGGAAAATTGAACGGCTTTTTATGTTCATTCTACTGGCCCGTCTGGCAGGTGCAAACTGGCCTGTGGCTCATGGCAAGTTTTTGCATACCGCACTTTGGTTGGTCAACAGAATGTTAACACAGTGGATCATTGATGTCATCCTCCGCTTATTACATTGAACCCGAGATTAGTGCGCTGACTTTACCCGATGGGCTTAAGTCCGTATAATAGCACTGCCCGCAAACACAGTCACTTCCGAATCACTTGGCCTGGGGGTTCCAATCCATCATGCACAAAAATGAATGATTGACTTCAAGTCTGGTTTGTAACGTTGTAGCTCGAACAGAACATTTCAATTATGTGTATTATGGCTGTGAAATTTGACTGACCTCTGTATAATTCATGTCATTTGCAAGAAACAGATTGGATGCGTGTAGTACTTCCGCAGCTCGAAACATGTTCCTAACACAGGTAGGGGTTGGCATATAGCTTGGGGTATGATAACCGAATCACGGATCACAAGCAGGTCCTTCAATGTATATCACATCTTGGTCATCAACGATAGGAGGTCGCTATGATGACTGAACCAAAAATTGCTTTAGCTACAATTGTCCGGGTATATTTAGGCTTGGCACCCCATGGGACAAGGATGGCCACAACCACTTAGTAATGATCAAATACTGCGAATGTTAAGTACAGTATGCTGATAAAACCTGATGGTATATGTACGATACATCCAAATGAACTTCAAAATATAGTTTTGGTAAGCTGGGCAAATCTTCGGTATCTGGAAGCTCGAAAAGCTCAGGACCAGCCCTTTGTACTCCCAATGTAAGAGGTCCCAGCTAGATCGGAACATGTAGTCAAGAGCCCATGGTCCACTACAAGAGCTCTTTCGTCACTAGGGCTGGCCACCATAACCATACGCCTCTGACAATACATATCAAATGAGATTGATACCCAAATCTTCGACAATGATCATCGCAGCCCGCTCTCCGATGAGAAGTGCGGTCGAGCATCAGTAAACTATTGATTTCGTGACAATTCCCACACTTTCGACAACTTCACACAAGGTATCACAAGTTGTCACAAGTCTCACAGACAACACAAACAAATGACTACAAGTCTGCCACAAGCGCACAGTAGCACAAGTGGACAAATAGCACACAAGCATACAAACAACACAAACTGTTACACACTGTAACATGCAAAAAGGATATAGTACCAGTATATACTACTAGCAGTGATTTTATATACATATATGCGCAGTGAGAGAACCGACTATTTACTAGTATACTGCACGGTCTAATAGATTATTAATTGAGAACAGTAGTAGTAACTATGAAAGAAAAACGCACTCACTGCTCATGTCACACTTGAAGAGTAGCATACATTGTGATGCCGTTTTTCCTCCAGTGCTCTGAGTGCATGCGTCCGACATTGAGGTCGGCCAATAATAGACGCGTATTCGCAGCTTCTGCCCGTCGGCTGGCAGATATGGGTGAGTACTTGGTGTTGTTTCAAAAGGCAGTCAGCCAGGTGCTTTTGAGCTTGACACACTTTGCGTTTGACCTGGGCTGCCTCGAGTGCGAGGTCAGAGTTATCTTCTTCCAGTTGATTGAACAAGTAGTAGGGCTCGGCTGAGTCTTGTTCCTGCAGATAGCAGATATGAGTAACAAAGCAACACATTAGTATTGCGACTCACAAAATGCATTGCTAGTACAGGTAAGTTCTCTTCTTCTTCTGCCTCCTCCTTAACAGGGTACGATCGTGACGGAGAATGCGAAAGGTGTGGATACCTGGAATCACCCCAGGGTGACATGCCTCGAGTTGAAGAGGCATCAGAATCGTGGGAGTCAGAAGAAGAATAGCAGGAATGGTGAGAGGAAGGAGAATAGGTGTTTTGGGGAGAGGTGCGAGAAACATTTTTAGTATCAGGGAACATATGGATGCACAGGTAGTAGTGATATATAATATTATGATCGTACGGCTAGACTTAGAATATTTTGCAAAAGCAGCAGTGGGAACTTGCACATATCAATCAATATGTCAATACCTACATGCCCGAAGTGCAGAAAAGTATTCACCAGGGACTCCAGTGTCACTCACCATCTAAGCCAGCCTCGGACATCTTGTCACAGTTCTGTTCATGACATTGTTGACATCTTGGAGTTTGCAGATGTAGCTCCACCGCAACGATCCCTCGATCCACCTCAAACTAGTATGGGTCAGAGTCTTAATGTCAGTGATGACTCGCAATTCAATACTCTGGACGCCATGGATACCAACTTAGATGGAGAATTTCTCGATACAGCGGGAGACCTACCTCCGAGTAATGAGGAATGGTATGAGGGTGCAGCTAAGTGCTATTCTCAGGACGGTCTCACATTTCTGGATCTTTTTGACGCCGATGAGCATGCAGAATACAGGAAGGAGAACCTGTTTTACCCATTCACATCGAGGGAAGAGTGGGAGGTCGCTGACTTCCTCCTGCATTCTGCCCTTAGCATGGCAGCAATCGACAAATTTTTGCAGCTCTCCATGGTACGTATCCTTTTTTTTTCCTTTCACATTTCGATCGTGACATTACCTCACAGATAAAACGATTGAAGCTGTCCTTTAACAATGCTAAAGATTTGCGAGGTCAGGCTGAAATGCTGCCAAAGGGACCAAGCTGGAAATGCCAAGTCATTCCCTCACTTCATGGCACGAAAAGTCCAATTCGACTATTCTGGAGGGATCCGGTTGAGTGTTTGGAGAGTCTCTTCAGTAACCCCCTCTTTCACGACCAACTTGACTTCGTCCCTCATCGTGTTTACAAGACTGCAGCACGGCTCCTACATGTATATTCAGAATGGTTGACAGGTGACGCTGTTTGGAGCATCCAGGTACATGTTACGATGAACTCGCAATGTGCCTTATCTCACAAAACTGTAGGATCAACTGCCCCAAGGCGCAACAGTCCTTGGCACTGTGCTTTCATCCGACAAAACCAATATCACGACGATGACAGGTGCTAGGGTCGCACACCCACTTTTGCTAGGCCTTGCTAATATTTCGTATGCTGCACTCGCACGAAGCTCTCGTCCAAGGCGTTTATGCTCACGGCTCTCCTTCCCATCCCACAATACTTACACCCCAATCAATGAATGTGGGGTATGCTCGAAGATCGCCTCATCCACAAATGTCTTTCGATCGTTCTACAACCCCTGATGAAAGCCACCAAACTTGGAATCATGATGTCTGACCCAGTAGGAAACATCCGCCATTGGTTTACCCCCCTTGCAGCATACATTGTCGATACCCCTGAGGCATGTATGCTCGCATGTGTGCGTGGTAAAACTTCTCCATTTACACTGGCATCGTATCTGCAGTTCAGGGACAACTTTCGTCACCCTGCACGTACATGTGAAATTACTCTCGAGCAACTGGCCAGCATCGATGTTGATCCCAACGACCTGGAAGGCTTTTTTGCTGCATGTGCAGAATTCCGGCTAAATGGTGTCTTTGCGCCTTTCTGGAAGGGCTGGCCGTTGAGTGATCCTGCAATATTTCTTACGCCGGAAGCTTTGCATCACTGGCATAAACAGTTTTACGACCATGACGTGCAATGGTGTCTTGCAGTTCTCGGAGCGCCAGAATTTGATTTCCGATTCTCAATATTGCAACCTATCACAGGTTATCGCCACTTCCACAACGGAATATCCAAACTGAAGCAGGTCACAGGCAGAGTCCATCATGATATACAGCGCTACATTGTTGGACTGATTGCTGGTGCAGCCCCCCGTTGATTCGTGATCGCAATTCGTGCTTTAATGGACGTCCGATATTTGGCGCAGTCTCCCGAACCTGACGACAACTTACTCGCATCTATTGACAGATCACTCGCACTATTTCATGATAATAAAGATGTTATCATGACACTAGGCGCTCGGATGGGTGCGAAGAGAGTGATTGACAATTGGCACATACCCAAGCTAGAGCTCATGCAGAGCATTACCACTAGCACATGCCAAGTTGGTGCCCTCATCCAGTGGTCTGCAGACGCAACTGAACATGCACACATCTCCGAAATCAAGGACCCAGCGCGACGTACTAACAACAACGATTATGATCCCCAGATCTGTCGTCACTTAGATCGAGAAGAGAAACTGCATCATTTTGCAGTTGCTACATCTCTCAAGAGCTCTCCCACAGATCCCGATCTCGAAGAACTCTGTGAGGATGAAGGAGATGAGGACAAGGACAAGGATGAGGACAAGGACAAGGACAAGGACAAGGAAGAAAATGGGGAGAATGATGAACCGATGGATCCGCGAACCGCACTCTTAGAGGAACTGAATCACACACGTACCACTTCCAACTACTTCAGCAAAATAAGAATGTCGGCTGCTACAAGGCATGGAATTCCTCAGGCTCACCCTCCTCGTACGTTCCTTGCTGGCAGCACTGCCATTCATCTTAATTGTAACCCCACCTACACTGGCTTGAAAATTGACGAGGTTGCTGATCAATTTAACATCCTGGATCTGCGGCACGCTCTCTCAGACTTCTTTCAACGTGATGCGAGGAATGGAGATGGAGTTTTTGGAGTGGGGGTTCCAAGAAGATCGCTGATCGACCGCCCTCTGAATATTCCTTTCGAACGTGTTCAAGTATGGCATACTGTTCGCTTGCAGCAAGCTTGTCTTCACGATCCAAGTATTGTTTTACCTGCACAAACCATGCATGCATCTCCCGCACACCCTGGGTGGCCAAAAGGTCGACAAGATGTTGCCATTTTCAACGTCAATAGTGCGCATGATTGGCCTGAGTCAGGGTTAATGGGTGAGCTCTTTAGTAATTGTATATGTTTTGATTGCCACTGACACCTTTCCCCTCTTTTGAAGGTCACGCTGTCTGTGAACTGCAACTTATCATGCGCCCAATACCTCGACGAGGCTCACGTATTACATGGTGTGATCGATATCTTTGTTATGTGCGCAGCTTCAAGATTGGTGCGGTTGATCCTGTCACCGAAATGCACACATTGACATGCACAAAACATGTCAATGGTACTCTGGTGGGAGATATTGTTCCTCTAACACAAATTCGAGCATTCATCAGCATCATCCCGAAACTGGGTGCTGCAGCGGATCCTAGGTTGACTAAGTCTACTTCTGCACATTATCATTCCTCATTCTATTTGAATAAGTACTTTGATAAGCAAATTTATGATAGCCTGTACTATGCGTCGCAAGGATAGTTACTGTTTGCTCATTTTCTTTCTTAGTGATATCATAGTTGACATGTACCAGTGCTGAGAAACCCCGAAGTGTGATTGGTGAGGAACCAATGCCCACGCATTGCCAGCATTGCTTGCACCCTGTCCACTAGTAGAGGGAGCGCTTGCTTAATAACTATTCAGACAGACAGGTGAGTTGTTGTTGTAGAATGCACTGGTCTGCAGTATTCATCACTCCATACTAGTAGTAGTAGCATTGACTCAGACAAATCCAAAGCAAGACACCCGTTCAACCCGCTCGCTCGCTCCAATGTCACACCCCACCACATCGTTCGACCTTTATCTCTGCGGCCCTTCACTCAGCTCAACAGGCTTCCCGCCCGAGGGTGGTCGCACCTATGATCTCGTCAAAGACTTACTTAGATCAGAGCTCGAAGGCCACATCATCTTCGAGGCTGACCTGAACATCAAGGACAATGCTAGCCTTTTCCACCAACTCATTTCTGAATCTTCATTGAAGACCAGACATATCGAACAGATCAAATATTACGGTCGAACTAATGGACCACCGGTATATCTTCAGGGCGCATGGAACTTCAATCACAAAAAAAGGCCTAAACTCACCGATCAGAACAACGGCTCTGGGTCAGGTGACTCGGATGATGAATCTGGTACCAGCACAGATATTGTTGACACAGATGCTGAGGCCTTGGATTCTGAACGTTCAGGGATAATCTCCCAGGACACGGACAGCACCTGGAGTCGTGATGAATATGATGGCACTGCAGAACCAGGATCGAAGAGGGGACGTAAGCCCTCATCGACCGAGAAAGACTTGCAGTGCCTCTTCAAAGCCGTTCAGTACGCCCTGCGCCGTAATTCGAAAATTCGAGTCAAACTTCCCTTTCAAATATTGAACATCGAACGATACTGGTCTGCAGAGTTTGCTAACTCACCAATACCGGACCCTTACAACGCACAAAAGCCTGACATCACTTCATTCTATTACAAGAGTAAAGCTTGTGAGAAAACATGGACAGACATCCTGAGCTTTGTCGAGCATACGACCTCTGACTTCAGCAAGAGGCGTGACTTAGGAGTGTACTGGGGGTCTGCCACTAAATCATATCTCATCATGCGAGAACAGCCCTGGTGTCACTTCGTCCTCTCATTCTCTATCTGTGCAGAACAGCTTCGTGCCCATTATTGCGACTGCTCAGGCCTCATCATAACTCTTCCGACTCCCATCCAATCCTCACCCTCTCGTGTTGCTGATGCAATAGCTGCTCTCTCGTTAGGAGATCTGAGTCTCTTGGGTCTCGACCCCACAATCCATATGTGCATCCCTTCTTGCAAGGGTACTCACACCAACCTAGCAGCGGGGGCGATCGGTTGGGTAACTAACAATTCTAATAACAGGTACTTGATTATGGCTGTTCTGTGGAAGAGCCAGGGTTCATTTTGTCGTGGAACGGCTTGCTACCGCGTCCGGGATCCTGTAGATGGGAAGGAGTACGCAATGAAAGATTGTTGGGTCGCTGAGGTGAAGAGATACCACGAAGTGGATGTCCTTGAGAGGGTCAAGGGCATCCCTAATGTGGTCCAACTCATAGACCATTGGGATGTCCAATTCAATGGAAAGCCTGACTGCACAGCCCCCATTCGGGATGGATATGGTGCCCTACTTGGCGACAGGCCGGACAAGAGGTTCTGTAACAGGTATCACCGGCACCTTCTCTTGACTCCATGCGGAGATCTGTTATGGGATTTTAGCTCCAGAAAGGAGCTGATTTGCGCCTTTCGTGACTTCGTGGTTGGTGAGTTCAGTTTCATGCGCTTGGTTTGTTGTATCATCTCACATTTTATCTATAGCTCATGAAGCAATGATCCAACAAAGAGTTCTACACGGAGACCTTAGCCCAAACAACTTTGTAATTTCTGAAGGCATCGGTTATTTCATTGATTTTGATCACACGTCAATCATAAAGGAGGGCGAGACATTCACAGTTTCATTTGGTACTGTAAGTTTGAACGTGAAGTTCATTGTTCTCACTGTTGATTGCTGAACTCAACATTTCAGGGAACTGTACCATATATTTCTATGTGCATCTTGAAAAAAATGTCCAAGAATGCTGACATCGTCAAGAAGTCAAAGACGACCATCAACGCAAAAAAGAGCAATAGCAACACCAACAGCATCACTCAGCTGGAACTGGTTGAGCACAACTCCAGTGATGACCTCAAGTCCCTTTTTTACATTTTTTTGGAATTCGTTCCAAGTATGGCGGGGCACATGGTACACTCGCTCCAACTTGGGATAAGACGACTATGCCATGGGCAGATGCCTATGAAAATTTGGGTGCTACAAGCGGTTTGCTTGCCACCTTTTTGGCGAAGAAGGGAGCCATGTCCGAAGATGATATTCTGACAGACAGGGTATCAGAGTACTTCACAGAATTTAAGCCCATTATCAATGAATGGCGCACTCGAATTCATCGCATGGAGTCCAATCTCGAAGGAGCCATCATTCACGAGCACATTTTTCAAATGCTCACCAAATTCATCACGAAACTCAACAATGAAGAACCAAGCCCATTGCCCTCTCCACCCCTTCCAGTGGCTCCTCCAAGTGCCCCAAGTACTCATCATACCGGGGCTCCCCCCATCGTTCAACCCACAGCAGGGCCTTCCCTACAGTTGTTCATTACGCCTCAGTGCAGGCCGGACCTAACGATACTGGCATGAGCTCATGCAATTCTGATGCCTCTTCTTAGAATATCCTTCATCTGACCTCACTTCTACATCTTCCTATGTGTTTATCTTTCTTTCATGCTACCTTTAGTATGTACTCAGACGCAATTATGATTATGTAACATGGATTATGTCATGTTCATCGGTATAACTTAGAGCTACCTTCATACATATTCAGGTCGTCTGGTACCATGCCTCCAAGGAAGAAGCCCAGACAGTTCTTCTCCAGATCTAGAGGCGCCCGCTCGCCGAAGCTCAAGACCTAACCGTGGCATTGGTGGTCATGCAGCACAGCTGCAAAGAGTTGGAGAAACAGTTGCTGCCCCAACAAGGAAGGGACCGAAGGGTGACGACCTTCAAATCAGCAGCTCAGAAGAGAATCCTATGGCTCCTTCGCAGCTTCAGAAAGGAAAGAAAAAAAATGTAATGTGAATCTTCTAAAATTATGTTCAAGCTAATTTCTTCAGCCTCCTGCAAAACCTCGCAGCACTGCTAAGAAAACCCCGAATGAACGCAGAACGACAGAAAATAGCCAGCATTCTCAGGCTCCCACTTCCCATCCAAATCAATATGTGGCTCACTCTTCTGAAAGGTTCGGATTCAAGGAACCTCGGTCTAATGGTCGCAAAATGGCTGGAAGGAATGTGGGTCAGCAAGATGCAGGTCATGAGAGGGAGTCTACAGAACGTGATAGTGGTTGCAAAAAGGAGAGGCGGAATACGGAGGATTACAGGGAGTTTGCGCCAAGCTCTCATGAAGGTGATACTTCTGACGACAATGCTGACCGTGATGATGATCCTGACAGTAACACGCCAATGTAAGTGTTCTTCGGTCTATCAATTGTGTTATTCCTGATATTATGTTCTCATTGCAGGAACAGATATGCCAGTCAGCACACGCACCAGCGAATGGACGATGCAGACAATGGAATGGATTTCAACAAAAATATGGATCGACCTCATCCTGACAATGAAGCTTGAGGAGGTGTTGAACCAGTAGCCTCGAATGACGAGCTCACAGACCCGGAGCAGGATGAAGTATCTACATTTTTTCTTCTCTACTCTTGCATTAATTATTTGTACTCAAGGCTTACGATGTTCTCAAGCGCCACCATGCAAAGAACGGGCAGCAAAAAGCTCCTTCACCAACCTATCTGTCAAAGGGGAAGGGAAAGGAACGGGCACGCACTTTTAAGCTGCCTGGAGGAACTTCTACTGTTCAAGTGGTTCGTAGACACTCACCTACACTTCACTCATGTCCCTCTCGTTCAAAGTCTCCACGTCGACAATCATCTCAGCAAGACAGATATGTACACACTTCATCTTCATGTACGCAGTCTCCTCTTCGGCGCCCATCTCGACCAATCACTTCCTCAAGTCGCAGTCATACACAGCCCACATCTCGTAGGAGCTCTCCACCACGTTCTCCATCTGACCCTATTCTACCTTCAAGCCGTGAACGTTCTCGTACCTCTACACCTGAAGATGCTCATCAATCCAGCAACAGCAAACGAAAGGTCAAGACAAACCAAGAGGATCCCTTGAAGCTAGGATTTTATCCGCCCACTTGGCAAACATTCCTGCAGACGGCCAAGTTAGAGATGCGGTTGCAAGCTGTTCTAGCTACTCCAGTTCCGGAATCCCAGGAAGCCCTTAACCTTGCAAGAGAAGTCTTGCCCACTGTGCTATGGACATACCACGAGAAGAAGATTAAACTCGAGAGAGGTATGTTCTTCCTACTCCACCATCTACCCTTCTCACCATTTGCAAGGCTACTTTCTGGAGTACAGCACACAGATGTGCCGGCTGGTACGTTCTTTGTTTATTGATGGCTCATGCACTCACTGATACCATGTCCATGAGCTTTGCAATGATCTCTTTACATTTCGCACAGAACTCAAGAAAATTGTCGTCTCTATTGCCAAAAGGGCATACAATATCTTCCTGCAGGGCTCCACAATGCGAAAGGAGGAATGTCAAAGGCAGGTCACTGCAGCCGCCACTAGGCTCCTCAAGAGTGGTGACTACCTCCGGCTCCCTGACTCGTCTGGTGTAGGTTGCAATTCCTAGTCATAGCATCATTTAAAATTAATTTTTGCAGGGAAATTTCAAGAACTTCACAGTGCAGGCTCTCAAGGACATTTGTCTCGAATTCTACTACAGCAACAGTAAGAAAGCATTAAAGAACACGGACGAATTCCACCAAACAATCCCCATTAATGCAATGCTTCTTGTAGCAGCGGTGGTATGCTTACAATTCTTTATTTTTTCATCGCTGATAGTTCGACAGTTGAAGGGCGTTATCTCTGGCTTTCGTGAGACTGGCACCGACAAGGTTCCTGAATTAACCACTGAGCAATGTAGGGCCCACTTCGTCAACTTACAGAAATCGATTGACACCCTGCTCGACGTTCCGGAGCGTCGCGAAGAGCTTGAAGACATGTTGGAGCAATGGGCTAGGATTGGCATGGGGGATTTCAATGAGTATGCAGATGGAGTGCGAGCGACGCAGAGGACGTTAATATCATACTTTAGTAGTTAGTGATGTGCACGGCCCGGCTTCAGGCTGTGGGCCGGCCAAAGCCGAGCCGGGCCCAAGTCAGGGCCTGACCACGGCCCAGGGCCTGGCTTGAGGTGTTGAAAAGCCTGAGCCGGCGGCTCAGGCCGCGGCTTTTTGTCCCTCATAGATATCGATTTTACAGACCTCCACAGACTCAATGACATCTTGATTTGACGTGTACTGCCACTCATCCACCCCAACCCAGAGTTGTGCGCCCACCAATCGTGAGCAACCTCACTTTTTCTCATATGTCTCGTTAGACCTTTAACCATGGTTTTCAGGTCTTGATTCTTGCAATCCTCGCCATGCGCATGCACCACCATCTCTGGCAGGTGAATCAACATCCACACGACACCGCTGGCGCCATCATTTCCGTTCAAGAGCCTTGAGCTTGTCACCAACAAGGTCCGTTTGGCAGAGGACTTAGAGAACGCCGAGAATCTTCATGCACTGTGCAGTCTCATGCAAACCACACATAGATGCATTACATCCCGCTTGGAGAGACGCTCGAGTATTATTCCAGCTTCGCAAATCTGATCACATCCTCATGCCCATGTCCATTGTTCTCGAGCGTGAAAACGAGGAGCGTCGCCAGTTGGAGCGGGAGTCGTCTTTGATGGCACTATCGAGTCCAGTTGCTTCTTCCGCATCAACTTACACATCATCTTCAGCATCCATGTATTCGTCGTCTTCAGCATCCATGTACTCATCATCTTCAGCATCCACTTACACGTTGTCTTCAGGATCAACACGTCCTTCATCAGTGCCGTCTATTGCATCGGAGATACCGACTGCCAACTCGCCGCCACCTCTAAGCTGGGATAGTACAAGCAACCAAGATGAATCAGGATATCACTCCCCATCTCATGATCATCGATCCCGCCGCGACACAGCATTGTCCTCACTCTCCGAGTATAGTCGATATTTAAATAATCTGACATCTCAGCGAGAAGATCGGATCAAGTCCCCTAGAGCACCATCCCGACACTGCCATGTTCTCAATGCCCACTTACCCTTCGCGAGATCTCCTCATCTTCTTCCCTCCTCCTACTCACGTCTGTCATCCGCACTCGTTTGAGCCATGTCAGCAGTTGCTGACGTGCACTGGGCGTTTGCGCATGGTGTTTGTGGTATTGGGAATGGCGTGGTGGATGGCATTGGTATGCGCGTGTCGTTGATTGCTCACCGTTACAAATATGCTTAGATTGAATTTTAGATCATTTTGTTCTTGAAAGCCGTCGTTGAGCCCAAGCCAAGCCGCGGCTTTGGCCTGGCTTAGGCTCACGGCTCGGCCTGAGCTTTTGCAAAGCCCAAGCCCCCCAAAGCCGGGGCTTTCAGGCCGAGCCGGGCCCGCACATCACTATTAGTAGTGCTCTGATCAATATGCCATGTTTTTTTTTTGTTAGGACAATCATTACCACAGTTTGGATCATGTTTACTGTGTGAAACTGGAATTAAATGTATCCTTTGTATGGTCTGTATCATGTGTGCAGTCTGTATCATGTGTGCAGTTTGTCTGCATTGTAACAAGATGTACAGATTGTAGGGGTATGTGACAGTATTGTAAAGGGGGGGACTTCCTTGTGTAATTGTAATGCTTGTACAATACTGTACAATCTTGTACACTATTGTACAGGCGCCCCCTAGTTTGCTGATGGAGTATGTGTTCTGTGTATGTTGTTAGATCGCACATCAACAATCCCCTGTCCAGTACTCACCGTGCCAACGTTCAGTGGTGAAATGGACATATCTGCAACCTTCAGGTTCGACACCCCCGTATACATTTAGCCGAGTGTCGACAACTCCCTGATCTGCCTCCGGTTTCATGGCACAAGTCCCAAGCTACAAATACAAATATCAGATATGAAATCATGGAAAGCTCAGTCGCACACACAGAATGCCATGTCATTTGCACTGGTGTTTGATTCAGTATCTTACTGTGACAATGTAGATCGCATGTCAGCACTCACCAATATCGCGGTGGAATCGATCAATCACCTCGTCATCTTTGGTAGTGTAAACAATGTCAGGCACATTCAAGTCCACTGGCCCGAAGGCTTCTCTGCAGGCTGCAGCGCTTCCCTCTGGGAATCAGGATGGCCGGCGGTGACTTCACCTCGGTAGGAAGCCATGCGTTAAAGAAGTTCGCGTGTCTTTTTGTTCCCGAAGTTAAGAGGAACAATATCGGATGGGACTGGTCGGAAGTGTCGTAGCGATGTGAAGTGCCTTCAAATGAAATGCGTCCACTCACTTATCTAGGAAGCCTGTAGTGAAGTCCATTCCTTCTTTTCCATCCTCCGTCACGTTGATACGGACCACTGTTGAGAAGCATGTTGCAGGAAGTGAAGATGTGAGAAGCGTCACGTATCTGCATGCCACATACTTGCTTACACCCGGAGATCTGCATGAGCCACTTCGTCGGAGTGGACTATGTGCCATATACTATCAGCTTATCTTAATGTAATGCGACATGCATACGATATCGAAGACTAGCAGCTACTAGATCAGAAAGATGTTACAACACTAGTGAGTTGTGGTGCAGCTATATTATTGGGGAAAGACTTACCAAACCGAGGTTTGGGGCTGCAGAGAGTTTTCATCAAGATATGTGCTCGATGATTCGTTGGGCATCCGTGGAGATACGATAGCTGGTACTGGGCCAAAACCCGTAGGCAATCCTACATAAGGGAAGAATGTTATTATGGTGCAGTGCTTTCTACATGCGGAAGTCGTCCATCAACGTTGTCAACCTCTGCAAAAGTTTTCATATCATTATAGCGGGTGTTCCAAATCAACATATAGGCCCACCTTGCTAAAGATATCCTTGAAACGAATCTTCACATATTTAAAACCGCCACCTTGAGATTTACCATCAGATGTCAATTTGATACGAAACTTATACCAACCTCCATAGTGTGATCTTTTCTGAGAAACCTGCATTTCCATATGTCACCGAAACTGTCCTGGGCAATAGCATAATGTCAATTCCTCGACAACCTTCGTGGTAAGGTCGACCAGCGTCTAAATTGTTACCATGTGAGTCACTAAAGTGGGAAGGGAAAGTATTTATGCACACTGGTAGCATAATGAAGTCGGATCTCTATAGGCCACGTGGCAGTTTGGGTGACCACAAGAACAGGGATATTTGCAGGATTCCTGCCTTTGTGTCGACGTTCAAAAAGCTGGCTGTAGAACCAAGGTGCTAGCATTCATGGGAGTTACCACGACCACAGGAATATGCCGCTGTATCAACCCTTTTGGTCGTCCAACCAGCCATCTAATAGTACTACATGTGCTATCCGCAGCTCTGCAATCGATCAGCATCTCCATGCGAGAGACAATTTTGATGGCATTGTCGGATCAGCTAGATTCCCCTTTTGTTCAGCTCTGGCTTCAGTCAGTGGTCCCATCACAAGCCCATCTAGCAGGTGAGCATCACCCTGCTCGTGCAACCATCAAAGTGCACGTCTGCCTGGTCTCGCCAGTGCCAGGAACTGTAGATCTCGATACGAGAGATCGTAGAACGCTCGTATCTTCTCTCATAACATCCTCGCACTTTCATTCAGGTCATCGTTTGAACCCTAACGAATCCGACCCCCAGTTATGTCCTTCTCGGAACTGTCCAGCATTGCTGGATAACGCTCCATTAATGCAGGAGGCGTCTGGGTACACTGGCTTGATGCCTGTAGATATTGCAAGGAATCTGTGTGTCATGCTGGAAGGAAAAAGGACCCAGGGCGATGCTAAGGACACAAACACTAAGACGTAAAAAATACGCACTTGAAGCATGATACCTCTTGAGTACTAGGAAAGCCCACAAAATCATTTGATTCGTCGGAAACTTGAAAAAGCTCTCGTCCGATCCATCTCACCATCCCTCCTATGGAAGAAAAGAAACAAGACTCGCTAGAAAACTCCGATAGTAGAACTTCCATCCCGAAGTCAGCCACACATGCCAGTGCTCGTCCAAGTGAGTGTGATCCATACCCGGAAATATAACACCATGGTCATGCAGGGTCATAAAAGCTTGAATTGGTGCGAGAAAAGTCGATGCGTATGATAAAGAACTGCAGAAATGATTGTCTAGTCCCGTGAAACGGGGTCAGCAATTGTAACAGGTGTAATGGCCACTTACCGGTGCTCATCATCACTTTTCGGGTCGACGCAGTGATTTGCTCCAAGTAACGCGTCCGAGTGCCATTTACTGTCTTCTTCATATGTTTAGCAACCCTCGCTCAAACTACTACGCAAGCACACACCTCGTATCAGCGCCACAATCTCGTGCCTTTGTGCATGCACCCCCCGCCCAAAAACAGCTGCCAGACCAGCTCTCACAGCTTCGCATCCTGCCTCTGGGACCTGTAAGCTATATATGGGTGGATGCTTGATTGGGTCATGGTGGTGTATTGTGTTTTATGGTGCTAATAGAGACTGCAGCTGTGAAAAGCATTGTAAGGATGTCGTACACACAGCGCGGATCTCATGAGTGAGAGAAAACAGGGTATAGGGTCTAACACTACAAAATGCATCACAATCCTCACCTGATCCAGTACCGCTGCCGCCAGCTTCATCGTTTGTATGGTGTCAGAATCCTGATGAGGAGCAGCTTAACATGGCTAGATGATATTGAGAGAGGGTACGATACATTTTATTGGTAACA
Organism: Suillus discolor; assembly: GCF_016758755.1. Taxonomy (NCBI): domain Eukaryota; kingdom Fungi; phylum Basidiomycota; class Agaricomycetes; order Boletales; family Suillaceae; genus Suillus; species Suillus discolor. The sequence continues at coordinate 1,840 of NW_024541499.1, read as the reverse complement.
TGTACACCTGCAACTAAGTTCGGTGTGAGTGTAGTTAGCAAACACTTGGCATTGTTATGATGGAGCGACATACCTTCAAGTTCACGTCTGGATCGCTTTTTATGACTTTCGTAATGTGAGTGAGAGGGAGTGGAGGATTCCTGTAACCTGGTGTCTCCTTCTCTGCTGGACGATCCACTTGCTGCCGCCAAAATGAACGAAGGGAATCATTGAGAAGCTCCGAATCCCGAACTACACGTATGGGGCGACATTAAAGAGTAGGTGGGAAGATCTGATATTAGCGGGTCAAAGCGGCGAAGGTTCGAAGGCAGGACTCGTAATTAAGGGGGGGATGGCCACACTGATCATCCCGGTCATGCCATTCCTATTGCAATGTTGCCATAAGTAATTATGTCCCAGGATTTCACTGGTTCCCGGAACAAGGGTACAGAGGGAATATGCTTGGTATCAACGCAAAATGGTTGGACGTCTAGACTCCGGACAGCCATGCCACTCTAGCTGAGCGCTGAACCCCGTTTAGGCAGCACTAGGCGTTATGAATTCCATTACATTGAATGACCTCGAGTGTGGTCGCAAAAGTAGGAATCTCGCAACGACTAGCCAGAGGCATTTTTGGCATTGCCCATTCCAGATTAGTTGGAAGTGAATCAAAAGTCACGCACATTAAGCCACGCTTCTCTTCCATTGAAAGATCTGTTATATGATCACCGGATGACTTTCAAACGTGTGCGCACTGCGCGGGACTCCGGGCAGAAACAGTGAATTCAGGTGTATCGTGGTGATTGAACCGGAACGATAAGATGGCAAACACAGGTCAATAACGTGCCACGCATGCTTCATTCCGATCTTTCGATTCAGCAGTACCCCGCAACGCGTCATAGTAAGTACCTCATTATCAATTTACTAGTAGGGATCTTTTGATCCCACGGAAGCAAGTGTCTATCCGCGGGGTGTTGCTCCAAATGCAACTTGAAACCGCGTGCTCGGCATGTGCAGTCCATATTGGTGTGTTTCTACTCTTCAGTGTTTTGTCCGACGAACTGGGAAATGAATACATGCGTGGCGATTGATTCAAATACTGTACCTCGGAACACTAACGAAAATGAAATGAAATTTTACTTAAAAGGCATCACACTGGGGAAGAAGAGCTGATTCTACTTGAATGCAGCGAAGGCGCAAGTAGACATACCCTTCACTTTTTTCTTGTCTTGAGTCATCATTGCAATGTCGAGTCCTGCTCACACACAACCACCTAGTGTGAGTGTTGTCCAACTTTTGCTTAGCTGGGATTAACTTGAAATCAGTCCAACCATACTGAAATTGAAGAGCCTCCACACCACATAGTAGACACGCTCGGCATCGTCATTTGTGGAGAAAGCGGATCTGGCAAAAGTTCATTGGTCAATTTGATCGCTGGGACGAACATTGCGAAGACCCCCGATGCTGTGGGATGTACGACTGGAACAAATGTGTACGACTCGGACAATTTGATAAATTCCCAGTACGAGACGTTGAAGGTAAAGCTTATCGATACAGCTGGTCGGTCCAGTTCACCCCTCTTCGTGGCTATTACTGAATTGAATTGCAGGTCTGGATGAGGGCACTGAAGGGACTGTCTCAGACAAGGAAGCTCGAAACATTTTGAAGAAGCTTCTTCGAACTCTGACGGAGCAAGGCAACGCTCAACTCATCATATACCGTGTGCGGGGTGGGAAGAAGATTTAGACACTCCGCCGGAACTACGAGTTAATCCGCTCCCAAGTCAAGAGCAAAGTTCCAATTGTCCTTGTCGTCACATGTTTGGAAGTTTATCGGCCAGAGATGGAAGACTGGTGGAAGG
>NW_024541498.1:0-25646 GCF_016758755.1 Suillus discolor | reverse complement strand
TAATAGCGCAGCGTTGCGATGCAGAAGCGCTTTTAGCAGTCGATAGTGAAATTATTCCTCATACGCGAAGCAGTAGTGGGAAGGGAGCGGCAACATTCTCAAGGCTTACAACATGTCGACTGAAGATTCCTTGGATACTAGTTCTACAAATCATGTCTAGATTGAAAGCTAACTTCTCTATTTAATACAGACTCGTGCACCATTCACAATAAATTCCTGTACACTGTCTCCGAGTCAGCAGGACGAAAAATTACAAACAAAAGTTAAACCATACCTGTTCGAGTTGGGCGATTAGGGGGGTCTTGCACCAACACTCAAAGTACCTGGAGTGGTGGCCTTGACTGCCTCCAACTTATTCATTTCCGCCATCCAGTTCACCAATCTTGGAGAAAGCAATTCGCCCTCCGGGACTGCTTTGAGATCTGCAAGCAGCGGGAACAAAAGAAGTCCGCCCAGCTCAGCTGGGCTCCGAACACGTTAGCCTCTATCGGCCATCAGTCTCCATGCTTAACTAAGCAATCTGGTGAAGATGCTCTACAGGCTGGTTTGATGTGTTCGCAACGCTAGAATCGTAATTTTGCCTCCGTCGATCGCAGCTACAACGGGGTTTCACGACTTCAGTTCGCAACACAGGGATAACCTAAAGCTGAGATCATTATCGAGGAAGGTACTATGACGGAAATTTCAAGCTGACCATGTGCTCCAACAAGACTCACAAACTCCCACAACTGTTCCTCGATGATTGCTTTCCCGTGGCCCGGTGAGATAAGCAAGCTGGGTTGTGGTGCAATCCTGTCAATGTAGCGCGCGATGGCAGCGGTCTCGCGCAATTTCAGGTTGACTGTCTTGCCATCAATTTTGTGGATGACCAGGGTGGGCAGAAACCCGAATAAATGGTTATCATATGCTGTGTCCGAGTGTGGGACGCATCTAACTTGGGTGAAGGGTATCCCCTTATGAACTAATGCGAGAGTGATAGATCGGGTGAAGGTGCTGAATGGCGTCCCGATGATGGTGTAGAGAGGTGTGGACATGGTTGGTGTTAGAGTGCTTGATCGCACTACTCAGCTGGTTTTAATCACCTCGGCTAGTTACTTAATGTCCACGCAAGCACTGGCAGAAGCTCCACTCATTCAATGATGGTGAGAACCTGCTACTTGGAAGACAAGTATTTGATTTCGACCAACGTGTGTGTGCGAAAGCAGTGACGGCTTGATGACAATCGCGGAAACATGTCATCCATCCTGTCGCATGACCGAGCCAGACAGTAGAAGGATGGTGTGTTACGTACTAGGCGCACCGGTGGCCTCTCGGAGTCAGTCCTGATTTCAATATTCAATATTCAATATTCAATCTCCGATCAACTCTTGCTTATCCCTAAAGGCATCACATAAGCAGCACATTTCTCATTAACACAAGGATAAACGATAAACGATCTTTTATTGGCTGAGGAACACCAAATTCTAGCTATTGAGTAAGAAGTACAAGAAGGCCCAGCCCACCACCTAGTATGCTAGTTAAACAATTTCAAACTCGACGTGTGACTTCGCATTAGGAAGCTGTTATAATTTGCTGTGGAGATGATTAATCGGATGTAACTTGATCGGGGGCCATCAGCTTACCTCTATGGAGCAATGACTTCGGAGTCGCTGAGTCTCTCATATGGACACGGCGCCGGAACATTCTCATCCAGCAAGTAATACTGCTTGGACTCCCGCGATCCTTCGTCGCCGTAGTTCTTCATCTCGGGGCTGAGAGGGATGGGATCGTACTTGGCGAGGAGAGCACGAACTTTTGCAAGCGCACCCGCCCGCTTTGCATCCGTGCTAAAGAGAATGTCGAAAATCCACTTTGGCTGCATAACCATGGTCACGCCCGGTGCATAACGCGTGCGCCTCACTTGGTGGGCCGGGGTTTGGATGACAGTGAAGAATTGTTCTCCGCCAAAGCAGAAACACCATCTGTCCGTGTCAATGTCGCGGGGTGTATCTGAAGGCCAGGGCTTTTCATCAAGCTTGGCGAGACCGTTAAGGAGTTCCCAGAACAAGGTATTGTATTCTTCTACTGTTCGTGAGTTGACTTCATTTTGCTTGGCAAGAAGAACGAGGGAGGTGTTGGGGCCAAGCTGGCGTGCTTGAGGGAGATATATGGAAAGTCCCTTGGCAATCGTACGGATATGGCGTGTGTCTGACAGGTCATCCGAGTCGATGAACAAATAGAGCTGGTCGTCTGATTTAAAACCCTTTGTAGCGTAGACGCAGGGGAATACTAGTTCTTCATCGAGGAGGACTGCCTTATAATCTTCGTAGGCATTGCGCTGCCACGTTCCTTCAGGAAATGCAGCAGTGACTTGCGCTCTGAAATGAATAAAATATCAGACTACGACGGCCTCAAATTAGCGCACACATCCGTACCTTGTCAAAGGAATACCCTGTTGGTCGTTCTGTTTACTGCCAAATACAGCTTGAATAAAATCCTAGAAGTCGTCGATCATCAGTTCAATCATAACCGATGATCAAATATATCTGATACGGACAATGAGGGAGGATAATAGCCCCTGGAACGTCTTCGGTACACCTCGAGATTTGATCGAGGCAGCATTGGCAAGAAGTATAAGTATAACACCGCCAACGAGCTGTGCAGCTAAAGTGTAGATGTCAAACATGATTGAAAGTGTAGTGTTGAAGATTGGAGTACAGGAAGCTGGAGTGCTGAAAGCTGAAGAACTGAGGATTGTAGTGAGGAATGTCTGGCAATGTTGGTAGAGTTTTTATAGGCCTCAAAATCCAACTCTGAGGATGCTGATTTGTTGTCCAACTGAGAAGCATCATCACAACCCAAGGTCAAATGATTGCCTTGTGAACCAGACTGTGGGCGCGGCGTGACTAGGCTTCGGATGACGACACGTGGATGATTCAATAGGTGTACTTTCCATACTTACGATGTTAGAGCATCATCGATGACGCCGGAACAGTGAGAATATTGACGCAGTGATAGTCACGGGAGATCTCACTGTGTACCAGTTCTGTAACTTGGGTAAAGTTTTGTCTGATTAGCTATGCTTAAAACCTGTGAGAAAGATCATCATGTACATGTATGTTCAAGTTGAGCACGTACGCAGTTCAATAACAGCTGGCGTCCGAGATTGTGACTTTTCGGTAACTTACTTCGTCCCAGTAGTTCGTACATGGTTTCGCCATTTGGAGATCGAGAAAGCCAAGAAGAGTTGCTGACCACATGCGCCACGATGTTAATCACCCGAAACGAGACGGACTGCATCCGGGGCCGAACCCCCGTTCACGACATATCATCGAAATCCTCCGAAACAAGCCAATACTGGTCAACTACAAACCAGAAATATGCTTAATTATTAATTCCCTGAGAACACAGCTCCTTTTGAAGCGGATTCAACTATGCAAGTTGACTCACCGGATGCAGTGATTAGACATTGGTCCGCTCATGAGTCAATCCGAGGAGAACAACTTGAAAATATGGAACGGTGCCTTAGCGGAGGTAATATCAGTGAGTGCAGGCCTGGGTTCATTCCGGACTTTGGTATCTTTACCATCACAACTATTTTTTCAAGACGCATTGTCAAATGGTCAACAGTACCTGCAATATGAGTGTGCGGAAATATCAATGACAACCGCAGCAATTTTTTTTGAAACACCAGTTCACCTCGGATTGTCGACAAGATCATTCGAAATTCCAGGCCCCCACATTCGTGGCAGCACCCGCTACCTCGAGCCCGAATTCAATACAGTTTGCACATGTCGGCCGTCTTCCAAAAGAGCCCCATATGACAAAGTGCAAGCCTAATTTTCGGCATGATATGGAGGAAGCTTGAGCTTGAGAACCGGGTGTTGTCTCCATTGGGCGTGGTAAACCATTATAAAGCATCTAAGTACTTGGGTAACGCCAAAAGGTATGATAATACGACCATTGGCTGATTTTCACATACGCTTCCTTCTGATAATTACGACATACTGTCGTGCTCTGATTCTACAATCTCCGTATGCATTTCTTGAAAGTTTTCCTTAACTTATTGTATCGCTAGTTGCCACTTACGGATGATGCATCGACGATGTCAGTTGCGCCGCGCGGCTACCTAGAGTAATCCTGTCGCGTGGACGTGATCACAGGACCAGAAGAGGGCTCTGGCAAGACAGCAGTTCGCCTACGACGACGCTGCAAGGACAGGGCTGTTCGCTGTGGCCATATGGGAGTAATACGGCCACGTAATATGGCCGCCGTTTTAGAAAAGAAAAGTACGAATGTGCTAGCATAGGTATCGCCATTCCTCAAAAGCAATTGGCTGTGTACTTATGAGACCAAGAACAGATAAAATAGTTACCGTGACACATCACCGAAGAGATGATCCGTATTTACAACGCACATGAATATAAAACGTCGTCTGAACGTGCAGTGGAGCTCGAGGATGAAAAGAAGCGTGAGACACGGAAATAAAATCCGGAAACACCGATCACCAAAGTAAACCTCGGTCAGATTCAACAAATTGCGGTGGCCGCATCTGACTTTCCTTCCGTTGCTTTGAAACCAGGAAGTTCGAGACTGAGTCAGCCCATTGCACTCACGACGAGTCGCATGAGAGCTCGACGTGTCAAACAGGTAACATAGCAAGCCAAGCTCTAGATCACATCAGCGTTACGGCGCTCCTTTAACATTCCAGAAGGAGCAGCCTTGGAGCGGCCTCTATATTTGAAATCTGAAAACCCCATATCCGGCACCTCCCCCTCCTTTGCCTTTGCGCACTTTCTTGTACTTGCGTGATCCTCGGACCGTCTTGTCATGCAGAGGTGCCAGCGGTACACTGGGCCGTCTCTCCCGCATCCTCCTAACTCATCCATTGTACCCCTGAGGCCATGTGTTCATCAACACTGCATCTCCTGAGACCAGTGTGGAGTGTACCGCGGACAAGTTGAGTGTGGCCACCACTGTGCAAGCTCTTCTCTCGGTGATCAAAGTTGTTACGCGAGCTTACTATTTTCTCCCATCATTCAGACCTAGAGACTCCCACCCCACGCTTGTCATCATACTCGCACGGTCTTCCTATTTTTTTTTGTAATTACTCCAAAATGCATCCGATTGTATTTCTATTGATAGAGAATCGAAGGCAGTAGGCCTCATCAAACCATGGAGTCTATGCATGACCAATGTGTGACTCTGTCAAATGACACGAATTAGCTCTGAGACGCGAGATCTCATAACTTCCTGAGCATAAGAACAGAATCGCGTCTTAGAAGTTAGCAAGATGAATGTGGAGACAACTGGATAGTCCCTGGGTTTTTACGATGACAGTCAGATGGTTCTACAGCATACTGCCTACCATGTGACTAGCCCATAAGTAGAATTGATTCAGAAAGATATACCATAGTGTATTTACACGACCCAACTCCCAACGTATGCAGGGCATTAGGCAGTGTCAGATGCCGGATTATAACCAAGGAGACAGACAGCCTGTCCGTTGCTGTCAGACTCAGCGGTGCCGAGGACTTCTCTCCGCTTCTAGTAGTCCAGCGTCGAATTTACAGTGTATTCTTACATTTCCCCACATACGCAAAATATTTATGACTTCAGACATCCACGATTATATAATCTTATGATGACCTTGGAGCGGCGTCCACCCGCGTGTGTCTCGCGTGGTTCTTGTGTGCCAGTATAACATAGCCACATCGACATCGGACCGTATGGACCATACGATGCTAATACTTACATATGCTATTTTTACCAATAAAAACACCACGCTATACATACGCACTGCACTAAGTATCGCCCTAACTGCATAAAATCTCACGCCCCTTTCTTTCCTCTTGTTATCTAATCCCTACTGGAGATATGGCAGACACAAAGGTTTGGTTTAGTGGGTGAAAGCGAGTTCATTGGACCCGCCAAGAGTACTGAATACTGATATCTAGTTACTGGCGCATCGTCGGGGTTCGGGAGATCAATGACTGAACTATTGCTCAACAAGGGCGACAATGTCATAGCGACACTTCGCAATCCTGATGCTTTATCAGATTTATCAGCACAATTCTCATCGTCCCAGCTCTTAGTCATTCAGCTTGACGTGACGAACAGCGCGGGAGTATCAGCTGCGTTTGCAAAAGCAAAAGAAGCTTTTGGAAGGATCGATGTTGTGTTTAATAATGCAGGTCAAAGTGTAATGGGAGAGCTTGAGTCCGCGAGCGAGGAAGAGGCCCGTCTGATGTTCGAAGTGAATTTCTGGGGTGCTATGCATGTGAGCAAGGAAGCGGTGAAGTTCTTCCGAGAAGTGAACAAGCCAATTGGTGGGAGACTGCTACAAGTCTCGTCAAGGTTGGGATTGGTAGGCGGCGCTGCGGCTGCCTTCTACAGTGCATCGTGAGTATTCTGTATAATGCGATATACTGTATTCAAGTCATAGCATTGCGACAGAAAATTTGGCAGGTGTAATCAATTTTTGACATTGGAGATGCTTACCGCATTATCTAGCACTGGAAGGCCTAAGCGAGTCTTTGGCAAAAGAACTTGATCCCGCATGGAATATAAAGGTAACTTTAAAATGCTTGATGTCTAAGGACTTAGTATCAACTTTCTGTTTCCCCAAGGTCACAATAATCGAGCCAGGTCCATTCCGTACCAAGATATTCAAGGATAACCTACGCCTAGCTCCCCAGCACCCTGCGTACGACAATCCCAGCTTGCCCGGTTCCCAGTATCGACAATTCGTCGCGTTGGGCAATATCGATGGAGATGCAGACAAGGCAGTGGTAGCCATTGAGAAGTTGACCCACCTCGATGATGTTCCTATGCGCCTGCCACTGCACAGAAGGGTCGTTGTTGGAGCAAGGGAAAAAATCAAGAGCCTGACTGAGGAAGTGGATAAGTTTGAAAGTTGGTCTGAAGATCTTTACCATTAAAATGCATGCATTGTAGTAAGCTACTTTTTCGAATGTGATCCGTACGCATTTATGCGACAATTTTCCTCTATGCAGAGACTGCAACCAGGCCTCTTCCTAGTATGAGTATAAGCACTTTTAGTAAGTCATCAGTCTTCGAAACCAGACGTTCAAGGGTTCTGAGGCAGATAAAACACCAGTCGGTGCGTCCGCGTGCAGACCAGATGCGGAGTCCAGACTGTCGGAAAATCCTATTTTTGGTTGGAATGTCCCACAATGGCTTAAAAGGGCTCGATTTACCGGCGGCATTGCCACTCGCTTGGAAGCAGACCCGAAAATTGTGGAACATCAGTAAATTACCACGCTCTGTACAGGTCTGTCCAGATCTGTACAGCACGCCAAGTGGACAGCTTGGTCCTTACTAGCCAGTTCATCACAGTAGGATGTTCTCTGTCAATCTCTGTACAGATGCTCACAGATAGTGCTGCCGCGGTCCGGTCCAGAACCACGGTTCGAACCGGGCTTTTGGTCCGGTTCTCTGTGGTTTGGTCCATGGTTCCCTCACCAGCCAGAACCGGACCGGAAAGCGGTTCTGGGTTCTGGACCTTCACTAGTGGTCCGGTTCTGGTTCGACTTTCCCGAACCTTCCCGAACCGTTCCTTGACCTTCGAATTCCCTCGACTTCGACACCAACCATGACGACGTCGGTGTCCATGTCGACATCAAAACACCGTCTTCAAGATTTGCATTATTTGTTAATCAGGCTACTGTTAGCCTTTTTGAAGGTAAGTACTAATCAATTTATTCTCAAGACTCTGACATATGTTTACCTATATCACAGATATCTACTTGTTCTAGTCTATATGCTTCCTGGATAGTCATGATCCTCCACCGGTTCTCAACTCTAACAGATCTCCTTGGATATTGTCGCTCTGTGGTGTTAGGCTATGTGCCATGCATAAAACGGGGTGCCGACCAAAAAACTGTGAGTTTTTGCCTGACGATGTCTGAAGACTGCTGTGCTCTGAACGAAGGTTGCAAACGGGAGGGCTCGTCTTGAGGCAGTGGTGAGTACTATTCAAACTTAAGTACCCTACCGGTCTCTAACTCCAGATGTATTCTTAGTTTGACAAATATTATCAAGCGCCTCCAGCCCCAGGACCACATCCCAAGGAGCCAGAGGCCACGTCATCAACAATGAAAGCTTCGATTTGTTATGGTGCTTCCTGGATGCGCGACGCTATCATGGAATGTCAAGCTACAGACCATCGCACGCGTGATCCTCATCAAGAGCTCTCTGCATACCTTACTTCACCATTGGAGGAGACTGATGATGTTGTGGCATGGTGGGGTGTAAGTCAGCCCTCAAATTCATTGTTCCCCGCTTACATTCTTGATTAGTTACATTCGCTGCAGTACCCAACACTAGCTCGTGTTGCGCGTGATTACCTGCCCATTCAAGGCAGTTCCGTTCCCTCTGAACACGCTTTCTCCAGCGCAGGCATCACATCAACTCTGCGCCGCAATGCACTCGCATCATCCACTTTCTCCGCGCTACAATTGATGAAGGCAGCCTATAAGAATGGACATGTGTCAGCAGCAGTAGAGGCAGAAGGGTATGCAGTTGGTATGCAGTTAGACTAGCTACCCAATGTCATGTAGATGTCTTGTGAATGTTTTTTCCGTTGCTTGAAAAATTTTTGGTTCGGTTCGTGTTCGGACCAGACAAGAACCGGACCGGACCATTGAGAACCGTTCTCAATGGTCTGGTTCTGGGTTCGACAATTTTAAAGAACCGAACCATGGTTCGGTTCTTGGTTCTCGTCAAGGACCCTCTGAACCGGACCGAACCGGACCACAGCAGCACTACTCACAGACCCACCCAGTAGGTACCAAATAGGTCTTTTAAATAGTATTATTTTCTGTCACATCTGTACAACCCTCTGTCCATGTTTGTGCAGGTACTCACAGACTGCTTAGAGGTGTTCACAATTCAGCTTATTCATATTGGGTACAATACTAGTGCAAAAAATCACGATATAATTGAATCAGCGGAAACACAAAACTAGTAGTAGTAGTAAATGGTAAACGAGAACAAAAGAGAGTGAAAACATGATGTGACGGGTTAATTCTGCGAAAAACGGTACCGGGAGCCTCAATCAAGCTGCACCTGTAGGTTATGGTGCTTTGATGTGTTGATGCCGTCGTGTTTGGATGCCTCCACCCTTGAGAAATTCATCAGCACTAAACGATACACAAAAAAAGCCCTAACCATCCGACTTGAGCCCATTCATGAAGCTGATGCATCAGCTTTGGACCGTGATAAGGATTGTTCTTGATGTTTTCGAGTAGACCAAGCATTGCCATATAAACAGTCTCGTACTCCTTGGCGGTAAACTTCGGATAGAGCTTGCCATTGCCGTGTTTCGCGAGGCCTTGCAGGACGCAGTGGAACTAGAAAAATGTCAGAAAATTTGTGGCAGCACATCATTATAAAGAAAGTACCGCTGTACAAATGAGAGCCAAACACTTCAATGGTACCTGTTTCCGAAAAATATCTGGTCGCCTACGAGCAATGCGATAAGTTCTGGTATACATGAAGAGAATGATAGCTTCAAAAAATGCGGGGTGAGCGAAGTTCCTTGTTATCCCTAAATTGTCCAGTCCATAGCGCAAAAACTTGCCATCGTCCAGCAAATCTGCAGTGGCAGCTTCAACCCAAGCTGCGTGTTCTTGAACGGGAATATCAGCTGGTGGGACAAGGCCATATGCAGAAGGTGTGATAGCAATGACGATTTTTTTGAGCTCAGAACGCCAAGTTGCCAGGTCATCATACAACTAGAAAATCAATAAGATATGAGGCATACAACAATATATATAGCGCACCAGCCTCACCATGTCTGGTTTGTGTTTGGGCCACACACCTGTTGGATGCCTCGAGTCAATCGACTATCTCGACGGAAACAGGGACTTACCAGCGTCAACTTGGTGGCCGGTTTTGAGCCATTGCACGAGGGATGCTGAAAGACATTCAGTGATTGAGACCGGCATGTCAACAACAAGGCTTGGAAATGGATTTTCTAATGCTTGCTGGGTGCGACACTCCCCCTTCACATCTTCAAGAAAACTCTTCCAGCGCGAACTATACCATCCCAGTTGAGAAGCTTTGGGCCCTTCATCATCGGATGTGTTTTCCGCATTCAATTTCAATTTCAATTTCCGATTCCGTTTTGCCTTTGGTTTAGCCTTTGGTTAGGGACATCTACCTCAGCAGAGCGGAGAAGTTCTAGAAGGGCGGGGTCAGGAAGGCGGGGATAGCCGTTTCTCTTGTGGTGAGCTCTCAAGACATCGTCCGGCTTAAATGAGAAATTAGTATACTCCAGCAAAATATGAAGTTCATACCTGGGGAGCACTCTCTTGATCTGTCGCCACACTACTCTCACTTAAATCACCATCAACCGCCAAAACTCTCTCAGCCACTTGGTCATCTTCGTCGTGTGAGTGCTGGAATTCGAAATCGGTTGGCAGTGCAGTCGCCACTTGAGATTGGGACGGTAGTTCTTCCCTTGAAAAACCTGTTGTTCATCAGTGCAACATAATTTAAAAGAGGGAAGGTCTTGCCAGGATGAGCGCTATGATGCCCACGAACTTCTCCCCAACTGATCTGCTCATCTTCACCACCTTCATCTGAACTAGATGAATTCCCATCCTTCGACATGCTTGACTCTTCAGAATCTGGATTTGGTGGTGCACTCAACCGGAGGGCAGGATCCAAATTATCATAGAAGTTGGTGTTTGATAGCGTTGCAGTAGTTGAAGTTGTCTTGGAAGGTACTGGATCTTTGGTGCGAGGAGCAGTGATCGGATGGTGAGTTTCAGAAACACGAGCTTGAGATTGGGACAAGTTAGAGGTACCAATGGGAGTCTGACTTTGGGAGGTGTCGGGAGTAGACAGTGCATGGAGCCTCCTAGCATTGGCCATGATGGCATTATTTAATGCATTAATATTTGGTTCCGTGCTGGGGGGGACGATGGAAGCGATTGGGGGCAAAAATCCATATCGGCCGCCAGCTTCACATGGTGCAAAAGCTGGTTGACTGTTAAATGACTCAGAGCTCGGGGCAAGAGAGATGGGAGTCTGCACAAGGATTAGTAGATATATATTTGCGGAATAGAAATTCACCTTGTTCCTTGAGCATGATTTTGAGGTCACTACATCTAATGTCTCCAAGGGGCTATATGGCGGAGGAGGCTGCTTCTTCTGAATGCCTGGTTAGTATTGTACCCTACAAACAGGATAAAATTACCTTGGAATGGCTTCCGCGACCCTTTCGAGGCAGTTCTGGAGCAAGAGGATTTGCAGGAACGTTTGGATCAAGGGATGTATTACCCTTGGCTTGGTTGGTCCGTGTTGGGGCATGCAAGATGGCGCCAATTTTCTCCAGCTAAGTGTCTCTACCTCCCTTCCCAGCACCTGGATGTCCCGACCATAGAGGGTGTTGCGACTCATCCACTTGATTGGTGGTTGACCCAGCCTGAGCACGCGCTCTCTTCACCACACCTTCTTGCCCTTCAGGTGCTTTGAGGTCGGAATCCATAGCTTTCCACTTCGTTTTCCTTTTCTTGGGGCTACCTGGCATGAGTAAAGAAGGGGGAGAGATGAACCACGACGCCAACAATTTACAGATACTTACTTTTAAATCTAGCTCCCATCGCACCTTGAAAAGCGCTTAAAGATAAAACATCATACACAAGCGCACCAAATGTAATACAGCGCAGCACAGACCATGAATGGGGTTGATGAGATGTAGCTGAGTCCACAAGTCCGCTTCGAAGTCGAGTCAAAATGCAGTAGGCTGAGAGAAAACACGTAAAAAACCTCCTTGCGTCGAACTCATGAATATATAGCCGAGTATGTTTGAATGTGGGTGGGAATATCTCCAGAACAAAAGTTCAATTGTACACGTAAAAGGGGTATTGACTAGTACTAAGCAAGGCACTTAACTTGAAGAATGATTACTTATGTAGTTCTCTTCCACTTGGGCTGGGGTGCAACTTCCATCGTCCAACCCATCTGATCTATTGTCGCATGACGTTCATTTATTTGTGAATCCGTATCATTACCCTCCAATTCATTCACGTTTCTCTTTTGCGGGAGCACTGCAATGACTCTCCTTGCAAACAGAAGTTCAGGGGAAGGCTCGTTCTTTGGAAGCATGTCGAGGTGCGTTTCCAACAGATCAATGACCTCCTGGAAAGTTACTGTGCTCGATGGTCCTTTGTTCCTGATCAACTCGTACCAATCTTTTGCAAGTGGGAGTAGACTGGTGAAGTAGGAGTGGAATTGTCATTTGAGCTTTTGCGCATTTGGGTGGAAAAAAAACAAAGTCTTCTCATTGGTGGTGTCTCGGAGCGTGTTGGTAGACCATTGGTGCGGTAGCCACTCTTGACTCCTATCAGCTGAAAGGTCACGTCTAACTCTGAGGGGACCCCTGAATTCGATGCAGATGCACATGAAGACATAGAAAAGGGATTCGAGATTGTCATGGTAGTGGTGTAGTATGAGAGGGGGGGGGCGTTGCAGAGGACTGCATTGCGAGCTTTGCCTTCCAGCTGCGAAGAGATGTCACCTGGTCACCAACAGCCTCTGAGAGCTGCCATAGAAGAGAACAAGACATGAACGGCAATGTACCCTGATGATTGCTGTGAGTATATTCATCCTTTCAGCAATAGAGTGGTACTGACCGTCCCACCGATAGCATATTTTTGACCTGCAACAATATGCATGGCGAATTCCCAATCGATCAAGGTTCCCTGACCCCCATTGCCATCATCCCAGATCATAGTGTTGTTGAGACTACAGTCATGGTGAAGAATTCCCCGCTCCTCAACCGCTGTCTGTTGAACTGAGAAATATGTCAGTGTAATGTAGAAGATGAACCAGATATAGTACACACTTTTGACAATGTCTCAAAGAGCACCTACTAACTCTAATTTGGTCCGGAACACATGTAAAGGTCGCACGTGGGGCTTCAGAACCCAACACAGATGTGTACAAGAGGTACCTTTGATACTTTCAAAAACCTTGTATCGATAGCTCATAGTTTCATCGACTTCCCCAGGTGCAACCTCGACAAGCCAATATTCGACCAGTTCTGGTATGCCATGGACCCCTTTCATCTCATGCAGCATGTTGACTTCGTTCAACACAGCATCTTTACCCCCAAGAACCCAATGGTCCTTGATAATGTATTCTTTGTCGTCTCTCCTGGCTAAGTAACAGACAGTGCCTCGACCGATGAGCCCCTGGCTAGAGAAGATAAGTTCGAGGATGTCGTATGCATGGTCATTAACTGTGATCCTGCCGATTGGTTCTGAAAAGGGTTGGCAAAGAGGGTCTTCAGGTATTTCTATCTGAGGAGGGTCCATAGGGAGGTTCAGCTTTGAGTGTGGGGTCTTCGCATCTGAGTCAGACTTGGACTCGGATGCATCAATATCCATATTTGGTACAGTGCCTTCAGTTGCACCGTCCATCTGGGGACCATGCACTTGATTTAGTGCGATTTGTTGTCTAGTAGAAGGGCGGAGAATTGGGTTTTCAAGCTGGGCAGGATGAAGAGTCTTGGTGAAGATACTAATGGAGGGATCATAACCAATACATTCAAGATGACCGAAGACGACACTCAATAGGATATGCAGGTAACGATTGGGAGCCTTGTCGATATGGACGGGACGCGTTACGATACCACCTGCGTGGTCGTAAATATGGACTCGCAGTTCACGGTATTCGTTCGTAAGGGAAAAGAGTAAGACAAACCGCCTCCAAGGCTGGCGCCTCAAGAGAAGGTAGGCCTTGCTGTCGAGTGATTTTCCAATCGTACTTGAAGGTGTGTATGGCTGTGATGTCAATTCGCAAATGGCTTTGATGGTATCCCAACGAGCCTCTACATCGTCCAACAATGCAAGGTCAGGCTTCTGCGATACTTCATCATCCTTGACAGGGCGCATGGAGTTCCGTGAACTCCATGTACGAATCACTGCTCCACTATTTGCTGCCATGATCTGTGCTCGCTTCTTCTGAGCAACAGCACCACACATAGCATTGAAGAACAACGAGAAGATATCCTCCAACATCTGTGGTTTTCGGCTGGTGTCACTACTGGTGGTGTCAACCAGAAGGTGCTGTTGAATTGATGGGCCCTCCGAGTCGCCACTACTACCCCCACTCTCAGACTCCTTGTTCACTCCGCTATCCTCTTCTCCATCTCCAATCTCTTCGAGTTTGGGTAACTGATCGATGCCAGTTTCATGATGTGATCTGGGAAGTGCCCAGTTCCACCTGCGGCTGGCTTCATCATATAACGGAACCATAGACTGTTCATCAAGGTGAGCAAATTTAATGTGAAGTCTGGTATCACGATAACGAATTTTATGTAACGGAACCTGGAGCTCTGTGGCATCTGGGACTTCAATAGTAAATGTCCTGAAAATCCGCGACAACAAATAACTAAGAGGCTGGGTAGAATCGCCTGGTTCTTCCTCCTCTACAATCAGATGATTGAGCTCGAGATTGGTGAGTTTGTCCATCATAGGCACATCACTGACACGGAGAGCTGACATTAGTGACGCTAACTTCATTCCGAAGTCTACAGTTTTGCTGTGATCTGCAGGTGCCATGACTGGGTGAAAGTGTAACAATGTCATTCAACAATGCAGAATCCTAGTGAGTACATGTATCTTTTAGCCTACAAAAATGGTACTGATGAAGTATGAACACAGTGCAAGTTCTCTACTTGGATAGAGCAAAAAAGGTATTTTTGGTCCAAAAATAATTTAACCAAAACTCCGTCACATGCGGTGAGACGCGTGTCCGCAGTGGCGCCAAAACGGGGAACAAGATGGATAGGCACTCCAAGCTGAGAGACCGGAATGACATCGCCCATCCACGTGCCATTCGAGCGTTTTGCCCTTTTCAGTGTATGGAGCTGAGTGGTCGGAACACATTCACTAGAGATATCGAAACATTGGACATAAGTTAAGAACTGATTGTCCCATGCCCATGGCGTCCCACTTCTGGCAATGGGCCGAATGACAAGCTTAATTTGGCCAATGGAATGCCCTTTGGGTTATTTTTTAGCTTGGTGAGTATCGCCCTCAAAGACAGAAAGAACGTACCTGAAAGACCACTGGTAGGCCAAGAGTGCCCTGAGTTGGTTTGAATAATGGCCGTATCATAATGACCTAAAGTCCATGGGCCATGAGGTGGTGCACAGTTGAGCGTTTGCATGGGTAGAACATTATCGGGATCATGAAAATCAGTCTCCTGCAGACAAATTTTGAACCACACTTGAAGGTGGTCAAATGGAAGCTGAGCGTCATGCGTGGATCTTCTAGGACCGCTTATTGAGTGTATGTGATTACCATAGGTTGCCTCATGGTGAAGGAAATCTGCGATAGCTGGTCATAAGTCCGGTAGGCAGAACATGATAGCAACTTCATCGACAGTGGCATTCCTGATGGATGGATCGTAAGAAAGGTGAAGAGCGGTGCGCCCAATGGTAAAAGAACGTAGTGGGACAGGTACCAATACGATTTCCTTGTGTTGGAGTATTTTTGCGAGTAAAAAGTAATTCGTAATAGGACATGGTTGTGTGGGTATTCAAATTGAGGACAGCAGCTCTGCAGGAAAGTCATTCGCGTCATCATCGATCTCATCATCCTCCTCAACAAATTCATCTCCAACAACTCCCGGGTCTTCCCTCTGCGAATGATCCAAAAGGCTAGTGGCAAGCTCAAACCGATTGCATTTATCGGCACGGTCGAGATAACGACAGATTTGTGGGTCGTAGTTATTATTGTTGGTAGATCTTGCTGGGTCTTTGACCACGGTGATGTGCGCATGCTCAGTAACATCCACAGACCACTGTGCTATAACTCCAGAGTTGTGAATGCTAGGAACGATATTCTGCATAAGCTCGAGTTTTGGGATTTGCCAATTGTCGGTGACTTTACCGCCTTTTCCCTGATGAAGACCAGCAGCGATGATCACATGTTTGTTCGCATGGAACTCGCTCAGTGCAGCTGTAATGCGACCAAGATCCTTGTCGTCGATACACAGTGATTGCACGAGATAACGAAAGTGCATGAGCGCGCGTACAGCAACAATAACTCCAGCAGGTACTGCATCTGCACTGGCTGTGATGATGGATCGTTGAACATCTCGGTGACAACAACCTGTAACCTGCTTAAGTTTGGAGATACCTCCGTGAAAATGTCGATAACCAGTGGTGGGCTGTATAACCGAAAACTGAAAATCTATCTCGGACCCTCCCACTGCAAGGATAATCCACTGCACGTCATGGTCCCAAAACTGCTTATGAATGTGGTGCAGTGATTCAGGTGTGAGAAACCGGGACGGATCTGCCAGCAATCAGTCCGACCAGAATGGTTTGTCTATGCCATTCAGGCGAAACTTCTGCGCCTCGCAGAAAAAGGCCTCAATATCATTTGGACGAGCGCGTTGTAGAGACTCATGCCTCTCATTGTGCAATATGGCAGTTTTCACTGGGGAGTACATGGCACGAACTTGTAGCATCACTCTGTGTGCTACCTGCAGCTATCTCTATATGAGGCGCAGCTTTCCCGCGCAACGCGCGCCATGCGCGCGTACCTTTCCTGCGCTTCACGATGTATATGCGCGCGCGCTTTCCCGCGCTTGAGCGCCCTATAGCGCCAGCCATCCGGAAGCATCCATCCACTGTCCACCAAGTTCCCTAGTGCGTATATTTCCATTTCTCACATTTGCATATCGTTCCATCTTTATTTTTATCATGGACCCTTACTTACATATATCTTTACATACCTTACTCGGTAGCGCTTCGGCTCCGCATGACAGCGCTTAGGCGCCATACTTAAGCGCCAGCAGTACATACTATGACAAAAGAAACAGACTTACTCTCCCACCAGAACGACAGAGGACTTACTGGTTACTACCCACTATTCACCTAGCAGAACATAGTAGAAATCTATTTGTTTACACCTCGCATCTCTCTTCTCTTGTCTTACATCATATCATCACTTAAGCAAACTCACTCTTACTCTCTCTCATATCTGTATACACGTGCGCGCTTTCCCGCGCTTCGCGCCATACACGCGCGCATTCCCGCGCCTTGCGCGCACCTGCGCTTTCTCGCGCTTCGCATTGGCCAACCAGTAGCGCTTTCAGCGCATACCTCTAGATCCTTGCTGCACTCGCTTCCCCTTTAGGGTCGAACGCACTTGTCGTCTCAAGTATAGCAGACTAGGCAACGCACGACCTTACAACAATTATAGATACAGTCAGGAGCATTGTTCGTGCCTCGCTGTATCGTTGAACCTTCAGCGTGAACGCACCATGTCCAGTTGCACAAGAGTTTTCGATCGTGTCCGGGGTTCATGTTGGAAGGGATCCCCAAAATATTTGTACATTGCCATAGTCACTGGGGACGTCTTTCCACCAACACATGCCAACATCATGGCTTCTGGCATGTCAGCAATATGACTAGTGAGCATCGTGAAACAGTAACGGCTGTGTCCGAGGGGATCGGACAACATGGTACCATTTCGAGCAGCCAACTTGAGAGGTTCTAATACAATGTCCAGGCAATGATGAACGAGTTGGTCTTGCAACACACCTCTCATTCATTTATTTTTGTGGATGAATTTTGGGACTGGAAGTAAGGCAGCAAGAAGGAAGGCATTTAAAGATGATTTTAGGTGTATGTCCATATGAATGTTGGTGAGGCTGATAAGGAGAGGATGCGCAACACGGTCGCCTGACAATGCAGTAATGCATGTCTTGTCCAAGGATAGAATAGTACCAAGGAGAGTTGTGCCATGGGGAAGCACAGACTACAAGAACACATGAAGCAATGACTTCAGGAGAGACTGAATCACATACCTGCATCTCCCAGGCATGTTCGCCTGTCATCCATTCGGTATATGTCCGAGAGAGCTTCTCCGCTGTGTTATACACCTTGTGAGCCATGTAGTCTATGCGATTGTGAAATAAAGGATGGTTGAATAGAGAAGCGATGCATTCAAGTGGATCCTGCCAGTAGAGAACTGCTGGAGACTTTGTGGGGTGTGACATAGGAATAACTTGAGACTTCCAACATGGACCGCTAGGTAATGATTCAGCTCGACCTCGTAAATCTTTTGCCGAGTGAAAGGTTAGAGGAAGATCGTTGATCTAAGTGTTCTTTGAGCTAAGCTGTCGTGATGATATTCAAATTCAAGACTTACAATATCAAGCACTAGGAAATCATTGATTTGCCCCATGCTCAAACCCGAATGAAGAAGCCATAATGCAAGCTGCCATTCCCTTCAATCACTGAATGGATAGTATAGATTTTTTTTTACGATAGACACTGTTTTCATCTGCGTCGAATAAGCTTAGAAATGTGTAACCCTCCTCAAAAGCCAGCAGGGGCTGTGGAAAGTAGTCGGTAACTACCTCGTCCCGAGTTCCGCTGTGTCCAGATGCCTCAAAGTCCAAATGCCCTCCTTCAGTTCTCAAATCATAGAAACTTACATCCTCTCCTTGTTAGTAAGAGGGGCCTTCGTCAATAGTATTGTCCACTCCCATGGGATCTTCAGTGAGTGGTAAGGTAGAGTTGAGTTGGATCAGATCTTCTAGCCAATTATTACATCCAGACCGTGGTTGGCTCATATGACGAGCGACAGATGTATGGTTCCGAAATTCTTTTCCGCATGACAGACAATGAGCTGGTGCCATGACAGCACACTGGTACTAATATCTAAGTCGCGGACTTAAGAAAAGCAAACTTGGTTTTCGATGTACATTCGGCATTTCCCAGATGCCTGCTCTACATTGTCTGAGTCCCTCCATGTTATCCTCATCGCTAAAGTTTGACATTACTACTTTGCAATCACTATCAGCACTTGCTTCCTCCTCCAATAATCCTGCTCATCATTCTTACACTAAGCGTGACAATGATTCTAATGTGGAAATACCTGCCAGTGGTGGTATGTGCGACTTATATGGAGTCCTTGAAGCTGTCAATTCACTGGTGGGTCTTCATTTCTCGTTTCTATCATCCATATCACACCTTACTTTTCAATAGTCCAGTGCCCATGAACCAACTGACTCTGAAGCCAGCCTTGTACTTGATCTCGTAAGAGCAAAGCAAGATGTTTTCTGAGCACAGAAGACACTCGCAGACTGTGTGCTATGGGAGAACGAGGTTTCCACGTGTCTGCTCAAGTTTCAAGCAGCAGCTGTCGAGAAGAAAATCGATGGAGACGGACATAGGGCTGGGATGCATGAGGATTATCTTTAAAGATTGCGGTTGGTCTCACATCACATCCAGTCATCCACCACAAGGACAAAGTCAGTCAAGTGCACAAGGTAAGTCTGTGCACTCTCTTGTAATATTGTTGGTCTTGATGCTCTGCTCAGGATTGAAAGTATCACAGGGCTGGCACCCAACAATTGTTCTCGATTAATCAATATTTGGAGTCATGTTGTTATCCAGGCTCCTTCCCAGCCACTGCTTCGAGTGTGGAGGGCGGCATACTAGGCATGTGGTACTATCCGAAATCACGTGAACAATTTAAACCCAGCACAACCTTATTCCCCTCACACTCTCAGCAGCGGCTGGAAGATAACACACGTAAACATGGTCAGCCACAGTGGGTGAACCATCGGAATACGAAATTTATTTGTGTAGAATGAACTTAGGGTTAGAAAGACCTAGGTATTTTTTGTATTAGACAATTGAATGAGTTTGGGATAGTAGCACATTGCAGTCATACAATGGAACATTCATTTGCCTTGATCACAGCTTTCAACTTCATCAAACACTTAGTACCTAGACGCTTACAAGTGTGCTCTCCAGAATCTATCTCGTTACCACCAACTTCTGTTTCAATTCTATCTGTGTACATCTGGTCTTCGAAGTTTCCTCACAAATTGACACTTGATATCACACTTGCTAGTACTTGCCTTGGCTTGTCATTATTGTTGTGTGCTGCATTGCAAGATATAAATGATGGCTTCTTGGTGTGTTCCTCGTCCCTTGCCCTCTAAATCATTGCATATCTGTGTATTCATGCAATCAGGATTGATATAATATCCTTTCTAACCGTAAGCATAAAGCCACCATCCTCATTCTCCAATCGCCACTCCTAAACTTGACTGAGCCTGTAGACAATGATCCTTTTTGTGGGGACCATATTCGGCATTGTCCTCATTGTGAAACGCCTCTCAGCGGCTGTTCAGAATACGAGGCAATTGTACATTGAAATGCGCGCTCACCAAGTTCAAACACTCAACTGGTTTCTGTAGTCTTCAGAACAAAGGCATTTCTATATTGCTGTTATTGTCGTTTCTTGCTCATGTGAACATCTTCACCGGTCGTTTTGCCTTCCAATTGCGTTCCTCATACTATTTCATCATCTCTACAGCGGTATAATCAAAGTCTTAGATGCGACCAACTTCCCCCCCAGTGGCAGGGATGACTCTCAGCACCACTTCAAATCTAAGTCGAGCAGCAACCTGTTATCGGCAGATAATGGCTCTCACAGCACAAAGATATTTGGAATACAGCAAACACACAGCGGGGTGAGTAAGTGAGAACTTGTAAGAGCAGACCTCTGGCTGGAGGTATGGCCCTTGCATGGTTTTTTCAGCGTCTTCAAATGCAGTGACTTGGAATATAGATTCAAATGAATGTTCCATTGTCTGACCCGCTGACCGCAATGTGCTACTATCCCAAACTCGTTCAATTGTCTAATACAAAAAATACCTAGGTCTTTCTAACCCTAAGTTCATTCTACACGAATAAATTTCGTATTCCAATGGTTCACTCACTGTGGCTGACCATGTTTATGTGTGTTATCTTCCAGCTGCTGCTGAGAGTGTGAGGGGAATAAGGTTGTGCTGGGTTTAAATTGTTCACGTGGTTTCGGATAGTACCGCATGCCTAGTATGCTGCCCTCCACACTCGAAGCAGTGGCTGGGAAGGAGCCTGGTTGTTATCATCATATTGCGTTATACATATATTTGATATACTATGTAGTATGTGAGGCTTATGTTTACATTGTCTTCAATGAAAATTTTATATGTAACCAATTTTCATATATCAGTGTGTTTGTTTGATGAAGTCAGACTGCGGCAAGTGTCAAGGTTCTACTAGTATGAGTAACGAGTATATACTAGTAGGAGCCTCGTTACTTGAGTGCTTCATTGCTATCAATTGTGAATCTGTCCAAACTGTGAGCGCTTTATTGCTGTCATTTGTAAGCCTGTGTGAGCTGTAGAGCCCTGTGGCTTCTCCTGTCGCTAGACCTCAAATTTGCAACCTCTGTGGGAAAGTTGTAGTTTACTGATGAAGCTGCTTGGAAGAGGTCCAGGGACCTTGCAATGAGTCTCCAAGACAACCCCTACAGTCCAACCACCATAGACTTGGAAGACATTTCAGCATAATGTCAATATTGAGGTTCCTTGCAAAGCTTTGAGTAACATTTCAATTCCACTGCAAAAGTTTCAGGAATGTCCAAATGATGATTGTATTGTGGTATTGGATATCAATACATTACAAAGTACTGTAACTCCTATGAAATGTAATATACTTGCGACAGAAAAAACCCAAATGTAAGAAATAGAGAATCATCTTCCATTCATCTCCTCTCCTCTCCTCCTCTCCTCCTCTCCTCCTCTCCTCCTCTCCTCCTCTCCTCCTCTCCTCCTCTCCTCCTCTCCTCCTCTCTCCTCTCCTCCTCTCCTCCTCTCCTCCTCTCCTCCTCTCCTCCTCTCCTCCTCTCCTCCTCTCCTCCTCTCCTCCTCTCCTCCTCTCCTCCTCTCCTCCTCTCCTCCTCTCCTCCTCTCCTCCTCTCCTCCTCTCCTCCTCTCCTCCTCTCCTCCTCTCCTTCTTTCCTCTTCTCCTGTGTCCTAGTGTCATCCGCAAGTGTTTGTGCCACGTCAGCACTTGCTGGTGTGCGCGGGGCATTTGTGCATGGTGCCGGTGAAGGTACAACAATTCAGATGGTAAGTCTGAACAATGTTGGGTCTTGCAGAACCTAGCTGCTATTCGACCCTAAAGGGTTTCTGGACCAGGCTCAAGGCTCAGAGGAGAGGAAATGTCATAAAAACTGCTCAAGACTCAGACAGACTCATACTGGTAACTGGTGAAAAGATAACTTCATTATGTAAGCTACAAAGTGCCAACATAAGGTAAGGTAAAGACAGTCTCTCCAAGCCTAGCCAGAAATGAATCCCTACACCGGTTGCTGATTGGGTGGGATGAAGGTTGGAAATGGTGGTGGCAGCATAGTGCACATGGTCCTAGCTTGGCGAGGTGTGAGTGATGCAGATGGTGGTACATATGATAGGAATGGTCCTGGTGTGAGTGGTGGGAATGGTGGTGTGAGCATAGGTGCCAATGACGTGGTGTTCGGTGGATGATGTTTGCTGTTGGTTGGGATGTGTGTGGAGAGTTCTGCTGAGCTTGGTGTTGCTGGTAGGAGTGCTCTGGTGAGTGTCTGTGAGCTCACCTGAGCACAATAATTGAGCTTCGCCTAGCAAGCAGCGTGTGCACCATCACAATGAGCTACCATTGACCCTGTGAAAAGTTTGTGCCGATTATTGTCTATGGATCCTGATTTGTATTAGGTTGCCAGTGTCATTGGGGACAGCATGAGCATCAATGGGAGGGACACTTACCAAATTTAAACGATGTTGATGATGTCAAGTCTGGTTTAATGTCAAAAGAAAGTCTATCAAGAGCCAATGCAAAGGAACCGATTCAGACTCTTATAGGGAAATTTCAACTGAGTTTCAATGTGCTTAGTAATAAGATTCTCAATGGTGGAA
This sequence comes from Suillus discolor, assembly GCF_016758755.1. Lineage (NCBI taxonomy): Eukaryota > Fungi > Basidiomycota > Agaricomycetes > Boletales > Suillaceae > Suillus > Suillus discolor. Next base: position 2,873 of record NW_024541498.1, on the reverse strand, counting down.
GACAATTGCATTGCACTGCCCAAAGTGTAAATGCAATGGAATAAGTAATATGACATGATGTAGACAGAAAAAATGACAGTCAAAGTTAGAACCTATTTAAATTTCCTTGCCATGCCTGTTAGACCTCCGAACTCCAGTATTAGCTGATAAAGTTCCATCAGCGGTGGCTTGCTTCCCTTTCCATTTTGGTTTTGGTTTTGGTTTTATTGCCACCGAAACACCAGGTTGATCAGCTACTGGCTCACAAACATCCTCTCGACCATGTACCAAAGCAAGAGCTTGCATCGCAGTAGAGATTGAGTTTGATTCAGCAGGATTTGCAATAGGAGTTGGATTTGGATCTGGTTGCATACCAGGTCCTGCCATGAGATCAAGCATGACAGGTGATGATCTTGTGAGAGAAGGGGGAGCACTTGCAGGGAGAGCATTAGAAGTGATGACTAGCGGCTCGCCTCCCTCATCTATTGCACGCTCAAAGTCTAATTCCCACGACTGAGCTGGGTCCCCTTCATCGAGAACAGGAGCAGTAGTGAGTGAGGAAGTGGCTGGAAACAGGGCCTGGTTGAAGAATGTGAGAACCTGGCATGCCCAAGCACCTCCCATCATCAGGCATTCACGGTAGAAATCATGGTAGGCATGATATGGAATTTTAGTTGTCTGGCCAGTTTCAAGCAGTTCCTTGTCACCTGAAAGCACATAGATAGCCTGGCATAAGAGGATATTAATTAATGGATACTCCAACACAAAAGCGAGTGATTTACAACAATTGCAGCAGCAGCAATCATGCCTAGTGTTGTGGCTCACAAGTTCCAGATCTTGGCCTTCATCTTAGAGCTTTGCACGTTGGAGGACAACAAAGCCTTGCCACAGATGGACACTTTGAGGATCTAATATGAGGCATGACTTATTGTTAGACCTTCATTATAAGTACTAGAGAATATAAAAGAATGCACCTTAGCCAGCACCACTGATTTCAGGAAGTTGTTAGGCGAAAGACTATCTGGACGAGGGAATAATACAGGAGCAAACTTAGTGTAGGAGCCGTGAGGAGAACATATAAGGATGCGATATTGTTCTTGTGAGCCTCAATCATAGCCTCAAAGGAAGAACTCAGGATTCAACCTGAAGATAGCTCCAGTGCATGCCTTGACGTCCAAAACCATTTCAGAGAGAACATTACTAACACCTTTCACAAACTGAAGAAGTTAGATAGTGTCTCAAAACTAAGGACATCAACCACACTCACATGACTACCAAAGTGCTTGTGATTCATTATTTCACGATCCACTTCAGGAACGAATGAAAACAACTCGGCTTTCACACCATCTTCAATTGAAAGTGGCAACAGCCAGCATTCCTTACTGTTGATGTCAATGTTGGGACATGCACGTCAGGGGAAGATCTGAGGGTTGATCCACAAGCAATGTGTGATTGAGTACTTGTGTCCCAAAAGTCTTATAGCCTCCTCCTTGGCAGCTAGCTCGAGTTCGTCACGATGACATGCACAAAACCTGTTTTGTACATGAACATGGCAAATATCTGGCTTATAATACCTTTCATAATAGCCTATGGGTCTACCCAGAATTTTCTATGCATCATCCATATTTTATTTGAGTATTCTTGGGCTCAAATTTGCTCAGTACTACTTAATGGTTTAAAATAATACTTACCCTTCTGAAAGATTGCCTTCGAACTTGTAATTTGTCAATTAGTCAGCAGTTTCTCACACCTCCTAGAATTTTCTCACGCATTTTACATATTCTAGGGTATGTTTTGTGTCATGTTCTGACATATTCACATATGTGGGTTTTTCATTTTTACTGGTACTGAGAGGAAAGTTTGAAAGACTTCAAACTTCATTACATAATCAGTCTCATGTGACTTGTGGGCACATTATGACACACATGCAATACTTCATTATGGCAAATATGCAAGACCAACACTATGGTATTTAACAAGTTAACATCAGACTGTGAGAATCTCAACAAAGTTGAACACAGCTGAGAGTACAGCATTCAGGCAGTGCAGAGGCAGTGTACATAGCTTTGTAGCACAGGTTAGCATAGCCACAGAGCACAGCCACTAATGTTGATTTGAAAGATTCTGGAATATTCTATCAGACAACACTGGAGTTTGGTGGAACAGTCTGGAAAATTCTATGACATTCTTTGAAACTTTAATAGTAGATTAGTAATCATAGCATAGCCAATAGTAGAGTAGTATATAAGGGGCCCATTTTCCCCTTTAATAAAGAGAGCTCCAGCAAGTACAGAGAGCCATGTCCATATTATCTAAGCTGAGTGTGAATAAGTAAGTGGGGAATAAGAAGAGTGTTCATATAGCTCTTTTTAAAAAACTCTCACCTCTAAGATACTAAGTGACATACTGAGTGAAATATTAAGTTATTTCATTCCACTTTTGACACTGTTTCCCACGACATACAGAAGCATATTTGAGGCCAACATTGAGCCATACTTTTGACACTAGCTGGTACACGGTTATCAGTCATCTAGTGCAGATATATTCCAGTTCTCTTTTAGACACAGGAAACCTATTCTGTGGGGAGAATATACATATTTTCATCAGCAAGGGAAGACAAATAAGACTAACAGTCAGTCACTAATATTAAGAACTTGGCCCACTTAAGTCTGTCCTGTGTCACACTCATTGTATAGTGCTTGAGCAGCAGAAAGTAGGTTTCAAAGCCACGTATTAGTTCAGGCTGATCCGTGTTAGAGGCTTAGTTTGATCTCCAATTGGTTTGTGAAGATAGGGAGTATTGTTATAGCTCTAAGAATCATTGCATAGTCATACATCTGTATTCGTTGAAGTCATAGCACTGCATCGTGCCAGTTATTGACTTTCTTTAGGAT
>NW_024541497.1:0-25659 GCF_016758755.1 Suillus discolor | reverse complement strand
GAGAAGAGATAGATGAGATGAGAATTGGAATAGATAGCCTTGTAAGATTGTGACTTTTGAGATCTTTGAGACATAAGTAGTAGAACTAGGGAATGACACGGGTACCAGGCACCTGTGGCGGGTCGTGGGTACAGGTGTCACGTGGGTGCAGGTGCGGGTACAGACTTCAGACACCCGTACCTGTACCCACACCCATATGGTGGGTCAGTCCACCAATCAGTAACTCCGACTATACAGAACCTAAACCTTAATGTAAAAAGTAATAACAACACAATAATATTGACATTAGTACCCTACCAAACTACAGTATGCATCCGACATTTATCAAAACCGCTGCAAAATGTATTACAAAACTTACAGACAAGGCCAAGGCTGCAATAGACAAAAGACTCGAGAACTCATCCAAAAAATGGAAGACTGACAATAGTAGCACTGTCACCGCACATACCTGACACAAGAAGACCAGGCCAGCAAGAGAACACAGTCAAAATGTCGAGGAAGCAGTTCCTAAAGTGCCCATTCAGCCTCTGGCTCCTGGAAAAATAGTCGAGCAAGCCCCACCTAAAACCCATCGAGCCACAGTTCTCTCCGAAGACGACACATCCAATGAAGATGCTATTGTTATCAGTGACGGTGAGAAAGATCCAAGCAAAGGTACCATCATGGATGTCGACAATGAAGAAGAAAGTGCCGAAGACGAACTCAGTAGGAGGCCAAGCTTGTGCTCTGAGCACTGACTAACATTAGTAACTGTAGAACAATTAATGAAGGATTGGACGTCACCTGTTTATGCATTTTTTGATTCCACACCTATCATTGAGACTCTTCATGGTCATTGTGCGCATGCATTCAAGTGCATGGGCAAAAGATGCAAAGTCCGTATCTGCTGATTCCTTGACAAAAAAGATGCACGGTCGACAGGCAACATGTGAAAGCATATAAAGACTTGCTGGGGCAATGAAGTGTTGCAGGCAGCCTGCAAAGCAAAGGATGCAGACGAAGTCCGAACAAAGATCATTGCTGGTATCCTTCGCAATGGGTCAATAACAAGTTCATTCGAGCATAAAGGAAAAGGAAAGGTTACATACTTGCATAGGCAGCATACTCATACCAAAACAAAGTGGGTCCTCCTCGAGCTTCATCTGCCCAGTAGTTAACATGCTATGCAGGGCGGAATTAGTTCATTGGGTAGCGGAGAGCCTGCGACCATTTGACATAGTCAAGGATAGAGGATTTCAGAGTTTAATGAAGACAGGGAGACCAGAATATTACATACCATCTCCAAGAACTATCTCGAGTGATGTAAAACTTGTGTTTGTGCGAACACACGAATGAATTGCTAAGATGTTGGGAGTGAGTCAATTTTCATTTGTTCAAAGGTATAAAAAGAAACTAAACCTACCAGGAATATGACGGCAAACTGAACTTCACAATGGATGGATGGACTTTCGGAGAACCACCGAGCTTTCATTGCGTTTCAGTACATATGGAGCATGATGGGATCCCACTGAGCTTTCCATTGGACATTGTCGAAGTTGCTATGGTACAAGATACTTACATTAATGAGGGAGCCAAAATGACCTGCTAGTACCAGTCTCACACAGGCGAGCAACTCATGATTGTATTCGCAGATATGCTAAAGGAATTTGGGATCTTAGACAAGGTCAGGGTTAAGATAGTGAAAAATGTACCTGCTGATCCAACAAGCAGATCCTGAGTGTAACATGTGACAATTGCGTTGAACAATAACGTCATGGTTGACGAACTTGAAACAATTGGTTCCTGAGTTTGCAGGGGAGGCAAGTCATACATGGTGCTTTCTGCACACCGTGAACCTTGTTGCAAAGTCATTGATATGGGAGTTTGATGTGTCGAAGAAAGATGGCGAAAACATCAATGACGAGCTCATTGAGCTGAGTGAGGGCATTGAGAGGAAGATCAGGAGATGATAGCCAAGTATAGCGAGGGAGGAACTTCGGAAGACGACCCACAACTTGAAGACAAGACAAAGGGTGGGTGAATGATGCTGCTTTGTTGCCAAATGACCAATCCGTCGAGCTGCAAAAAAACATCTGGCCCGTTAAGTTAGTACTTGTCAAGGTGGGTTAGGATACATACAAACTCACCTCTAAATTGACGGTTCCCTCGTTCAGTTTCACAAACTCACCTACAAGCTCATCAACTCTACAACACTCCTCCTCCCTGCCTGGCACAAGATTCTTGGTGAACAGAAAATGTCGATAACTTACATGCCACGTGATGTCTCCACCCAGTGGAATTCAACCTATGATATGTTGCGGTACGCCCTTGCGCATTGCAAAGCGATTGATGTCATTACGTAGCAATGAGAGCTGGGCCTGCGAAAGTTTGAGCTGGCCTGACAATGAGTGGGAAATTGCAAAGGAACTTTGTGACATATTGAAGGTGTGTGAGTTTATTTGATAAGCAACCTGTTATGCTTACCTGTAGACCGTGACAAGGTTCTCAAGGATACTACACTTTTTTTCTCTCGTTCGACGCTGAATCTTGCGACCGTTATACCTGCAATGGACTTAATTGATGAGTGCTTGACATTGTATTCTTGCAACACTAAATATCTACCATCTATTCGCTCTGCCATTGGACTTGCCAAGAAGACCCTTGACAGATACTATCAAATGACAGATAAATCAGAGGTGTATAGGATCGCCATGGGTATGTCTCAATTTTTCTGTCCATCTCAGTCATTGATTTTACTTTTTAATAGTCTTACATCCACGCCATAAACTATCCTACTTCAAGTCTGCCAGTTGGGAGGAGGGATGGATTGAGACCGCAGAAAGTCTGGTGCGTGCCGAGTTTGAACGGTACTACTTGGATATGGAGATTGAAAGGCGATGCTGATGTTGAGATGGAACTTGACATTGTTCTGGTGGTAGACACATCTTGTACAGTTTTTTTTAATTTTAACTTATCTTCATTCTGTTTACCTTGACTGACCTCCTTAGCATATTTTTGATGAGATGCAAGCACTTGCTCCACCCAAGTTGACGGACATGGGAGATGAACTAGACCTGTTACCTGAGCGCTGACATTGAGAATGTGTCTACTAATGCTATCACATGGTGGCATGAGCGGCGACACTTCCTATCCTCACCTCTTCCGCATGGCACTTGACTATCTTACAATTCCTGGTATGCCCGAACTCTTTTTTTAAGTATGAATCATTCTGACATGATCTACAGCTACATCAGTTGACATTGAGCATCTTTTCAGCCATGGTCAGCTCCTTCTCTCTCATGTTTGTTCACGTCTATCTGCACAGTCAACAAGGGCGCTGCTGTGCCTCGGTGCATGGAGCCATCTGAACCTTGTCAAGACAGAGGACGTGTTGAAGGTTACCACCTTGCCTGACATCAAGGGCTGACACTGAGGAGGAGCTTGAGGATGGGTGGGACAGGATTTTGTTACATTAACTTAGACTTAGGTACATTTTGTTTTGTTTTTTTGTCCTATGTTATTGTGCACCCGCAGGTGCTACCTCCCATGGGTGTCGGCGCGGGTGTGATACCCACCAACCCACCATAAAACCCGCACCCACAGTGTGGGTGCAGGTATATCTGCGGGTATGGGTGCGGATGATGCTCGCGACACCCACGGGTATACCTGTGTCATTCCCTAAGTAGAACTTGAAATGTTAGAGCTTGTATGGAGGTAACCCATGGTAAGGTCAATTTGAAATATTGAAGGATGTTGTAATATTGGCATAGCAGTCCTGGTTTGAAGCCCAATGTTGGAGATTAAATCCACCTTTGACCATGTCTAGTTGTATGCTTTGACCTCAATACATGACTAAAGATCTATGAGATCGGAATAACATCTGGGCTGGTGTAGTATCTATAGTACTATCAGCTTAGGTCCACATTCTGTCCCATAGCCCAGGAATCATCATCTCATACAGACAGGGCTGTCTGGACTGACACAGGCTGATCAGCTTCTTCTATACTTATTCAACAATTGAGACAAGATTGCCAACACCGGTAACTTCAAAGATGCGAGATATAGTGGTGCCTCAGAGGCTATTGCTGAGTACCTTCAGCATGGTCCACATAAGACTGGGGTAATGTATAAGACAAAATGAGGGTTGGTAAGTCATACTATTAATATATCATTTAGCTATAGACTGATAAGAGATCATATAGTTTAAACAGACCTATTATGATAGTCAGAAATATTGTCAGCTGTCTGGTGTCCACTGGGATAATGTTAGAGGAGCCAATATTGAGGGTGAAGCTGCAACCACAGTATGGAATGAATACATTTCAAGAAAGGTATGCCAGGTCAATAATATCTCATACTAATAGCAATAGTCTTACTGTTTGATTAGGAAAATTCAGTCATGTGTCCTTTTTGTGTGTTAGGCTGGAGACACTATGAGCAGATAGATAGCATTATCTCACAAGGCAGTGGCATATGAGGGTGCACAGAGTACCAACCTCATATGGCTCTCTCCCCTCCCTTGAGCTCAGAATCCAGTGCTGACATACCAGTAGCTGAGAATAATGCTGGTCCCAGCACTGCCTCTGCAGCATCTGTTCTTGCCATTCCTACTTCTTAAGGTCCCACCTCTATTTGCAGCATCAACAGCATCTCCACATCTGTTGTATCTAGCGCTAAATGCTCTTACTCTAATATAGTTTGTGATTTAACTACATCATTTCCTTCTGCCTCAGTTTCTATGCAACATGAAGAACCTGGTACTCAGATGCCACTGCCTCCCTCTAAGTTGGGCTCCATAAAAAAACCAAAGATGACATCAGGCTACATGCAGGCTTGGAGCACTGTCACTAAGGATGCCAAGACATCAGATAACAAGATATTGAAGATCATCACTGCTGTAGCTGTGATAGGGTTCCAGAGCTCTGTCAATTGCTTAATAGATGTAATTGTAGAGTACATGGTCTATCCCAAGGATTAGGTAATGGACTAGTGCTTGAGGGCCATGCAGATGTTGTAGGTTGAAGATGCTGACTTGCCATTTGCAGAGCAGCTTATAATATAACAAGTCTTTGCTATGGACCCTGCAGCTACTGATATATTACTGACAGGGATATGTGCTGTGATTTTTTCTTTCAACAGCCCAGTAGTTGGGGATTCAACCTTCTGGGCCTAATGAATAGTAGTACAAAACCGTGATCCAGGACATTCATACTCGCTTAGGTTTACATGACCCCTTATGCCTGATGCAGTTTTTCAACTACCCCAACCTTCATTACACTGTAGTACATTGTTTGTAGAAATCAATATATTGAATTGTGGTATTACATGTTATTGAAAGAATCATCTAACAAACTACGCTGCTGTAAGACAACTTGATAATCCTCCCACATGCAGTGTGCAATGTGATTGTGTGCTTTCTTCATGCCTCTGCCTCTGTCAGACTCATTGTCGTCGTCAGGCACTCCTTAGTGAGAAGGGTTATCATAATTGAAATATTCATTGTTATCTGACTCATCTACAAGTGCTCCATTAGGACTATGTGTTAAGGTCATGTGCTCAAGAGGATCAGATCAGAAGGGCTTGGCCTCAGCTCGTATGCTGTGCCCCTTTCCCAAGTATGTGTCCTTTATTTCCGGAGGCAGGAAGTGTCATCTAGAGTTTCCAGAATATGACAAGTTTGGAATCCAGATGTCCGGATCTGAAACGTGAGATAAATCTGATGGATGTTCGGATGTTGGAAGTAAGTAGATAAGGCTAATCCGGATGAAGTCTGAACTAGAAACTAACAGAGGTAAGACTACCTGAAGGTAGAGCCAGATATGTAGTCTAGGATATTCCTAAGACTCAGAGGTGACAAGAGACTAGACTCGAGTCTGGAATACAGAGGAATAAGTAGGAACTAAGGTGATATTTGAACTGAGGTATTTCTATGAGTTACAGGGGTTTATATACTACCAGGAAAACAAAAGGCTATGCATAAAGTATATGGAAAGCTTATTAGTAAGTACAACAGATCATAAGAATTCTGTATCGGAAATGAATCATAAGTAATAGATCATAAATCAGGATGGAAACATAAATAACCGGAGCCCAGAGTTAGGGGTATTCCTAAATGGGGTTGAGCGCTGATTTAAGGTTCGAATTCTGGAAATGATACATGGATAGATCCAGATCTCCAGATCTTGGACTTGGTGTTCTGAAGAAGCAGATTTAGAGTTGAGGGTCCAGAATGGAATATGATACTATGAGTACATATAAAGTTATGGATGGCACATAGGGTGGCAGGGATACACACTTGGATGCTCATGGGATACTCAGGCGACAGTAAGAGAATACAAAAACAGCATTTTACAGCTGGGTGCAGATATAATGGCACTGGCGCAAATTGAAAACATATAACAACAATGAGCACCAAAAAAGGACTTAGTGAAATTTAACTTAGTTGTAGGGACTTTGTTGTATTGTGCCATCATACTTTGCCCAGGCCCTTCTCTGAAACATGGGCCATCAGCAACAGATGTACAAAAGTGCCGAGTGCATTGATGAATCTGATGAGGATATACTTGAAATCATATCCTCCAAAACAGACACCAGCTTCCTATCATTGAGTGAGTCATCAACAGTATTTACAGACCGTGGAACTCTGCTCCAAGTAATGCACGACAGTATCAATTGTGAACTTGATGCAATGAGCCCTATCCCCAAGCCAGTGCCAGTACCTGTACAATCTCCCTCTCCACCTCCGAAGCAGGCTATGAAACCTAAGAAGAAAAAAGGTAGTGCATATACATATGCATCTTTATGTCACTACTGATCACCTTCTTGTTGGAGCAGTGTTATTCAAGTGCTCTGAAGCTCCTCTAACAGAACCCAAGCCAATTATTGCTACTGTGGAACCTGCTCATGAAGTGACATACAATGTTCTCATCCTTCCATATGCTGAAATCAAGAAGGACAATGTAAAAAAATGGAGTGGTACCAGCACCATATTGACCCTTCATCTTGATGAACCCTTCAATACTTTCAAAGCCCAGATTTTCTGCAAGATCGACAAAAAACATCACCTGCTAGTCTTTCCTTTGATAACTATAAAGCATTTTTTTTGATTGTCTGAATTTCACCAAAGCCTACCTTGCTATCCAATGAGGCTGACTATAAGGAACTCATCAAGCATCTGATGAAGATCAAGGAACCAATTATAATGATATATGCTTAAGAACTCTCTGACCTCAAAAAGGTATGTGTCGCAACAAGTTTTTCACAATCTAACTTCATGGTAGCATAAAGACCGAGAATCTGACAAGGAGAATGGAAGTAGTGGTGAGGATAGCAGTAATGAAGAGCAGAGAAGAAAGAGGAAAAAAAAGAAGACTCAAAAAACAAAGGCACATTGAATGTTGTGAAAACTGCAAGAATGCTTCATCATTCACTGAATTTTCAGGCACTGAAGGCATCTGATATTGATGACAAGATGAAACCAGTGAATTGGAATATCACAAAGTTGACAGATTGTTGGGTATGTCGCAAGAAGCCAGGTTATCCCAGCAAACATTGTTTTGTGAATCCTGGAGATGGCGGCTCCCATATACCACTCTTATTTCCATTGCTTGATTGTTTGGCATCAGCAATGGTATGCACAGTTTTCCCAGTTGTTGTTGCACTTAACCATTCCTAGGAAAAAAGCCCCAATTATGTGACACTTGAAATGCCTCTAAATCATTCCTACTTCAGTATGGTACTGGTTGAGTTACCAACAGGTCCTGTCCCTGCATCCAGTGGGCCTGTTGTCAATGTCAATTTTCCTCCTGAGCTGTTCCAAGCAATTTGAGGCCTTTCTGCATCCATGGCACCTCAGTTTTCATTGCAAAATCTTGCTCCTGCTATGCATCCTGCTCTGTCATTGCTATCTCCTGCACAACTTATTTCTCTGGGACCTTGAATGACTCTCATTGACTTCTGCTCAACATACAATATTTCAGATACACTTCAGAAAAAACTCCTCAAAAATGATTTCAATTCTTTACACACTCTTCATTATGTAACTATTGATGACTTGCAGAAGGTTGTCCTGCTTTGTGGGGAACTTGCAGAACTAAAGGATGCTATCTCGCGATGATGTGGGGAGTAATATGTTTCATTATTGTTTGAAGTCCTAACACTGTCACTCACTGTGTATCAATTATGCTGTAAAACTATACTGTAAAATTCTAGCCTAGAAATAACCTGAATGGCAAATGTAGCTATGAGTATCCTCCACTGTTATGATATCTAATGCCTCTCATAAGTCATACAGAATACTATCATTATCTGCAGCAGCTAAAGACAAGTCATTGTTGCAACAAATCCACACTTTGAGCTTTGAGAATGCCTCCTCAATGGAGTTGAGATCCAGGGAGTATGGAGGCAAGAAAATGATTTGGACACCTAGTACTAAGCTTAGGTTAGAATAGTATATATTCACAAAGCCTCGCATCAGTGCACCAAATCTATCTGCAAGTTCCTGAACCTCTTCACCATGATGAATTTGGACATTGTCTATCACTAGGACACTGTTCCTGCCTGGGTAAGCTTTACAGTTAGGTAGCTATGACCAGAAGTTAGTGTGATGGACAAAAAAATGACAGCCAAATTTATGACAGAGTGTTCAAGATAATGGAATAGCCCATTCATCACATAGATCCCTCAACCACATGTCCAGCAATGACACCATTGATTGTTAGGGCAGCTGTGATTGTGAAACATTGTCCATGCACAAATGGACCTCTTATGGATGCCTGGCAACTCCTCTTTGCTCGACCGCATCTTCAAAACTAGGTTTGCTTGTCCTTCGAAGTCTCATCAATGAATAGAAGATACTGTAAGTCTTTGAAGTTGAGAGTCTGTGGACGTCTGAGATATTCACTTCTGGGCTTGACAATATTGCCAGTCTTGTTGTGGAGCTTCTTGATGTGATAAAAGGTATGATATGAGAATCCTACACAGTCCAAGATGTCACTTTGATATAAAAAACAAGGGATATCTTGTTAAGATCGAAGGAGAGAAAGTAGAAAGGTCACCCTAGGTGCATTCAGTGTTTCTGAAGATGCATCCAAAGTACTGAAGTACTGGTGTGATGTGTCCAAAGGTGGTCCAATGTCAAGAAATGAAGGTCTGAGGTTGCATAAAGCATCCAAAGAGCTTTCAATGAACAGCTAAGGTTCCAAGAGAGAAGTATGGCAGGTATGTTGAAGTATAAGACTTGCAAAGTATGACTAAGCAAAGTCTATTGGGATGAACTTAGAGACAGCGAGATGCAAAATGGCAGTGGTCATGCCAAACAATCATTCCGAATGAACAAAGGATTGATTGTGTGAAGTACGACTATTCAAAAGTGACTCTACTACCTATGACTCGTAGCAAGCGAGAAGTGCAAGTATCTAGCGAGCCAAATTATATCCTACAGCATGAAGGTCTGGAAACTGCATAGGCGAAAGTAGTAGTGAGATAAGCTATCTGAAATGTAATAGAACTTGAGGCGAGCCGCTACAGAGATATGCATGTAATAACGTGCTGTAGCACTCAAGCTCACACTGAGCATGTATTCAGTTATTTTCTGATACATGTCCAATGCCCATCACTTGCCAATCATTCCCCAATGTAACCCAATGCTAACCCACTCAAACCCACAAAACCTGACACTTTGACTAGTGGACCCGACATTTTGGCTGATCCGAAATCCTGTGCACTTGTTGTATCCGTGTCCCATTATGTCTTGCTAGCCCCACTAGGTGCATAGTTGATTATTTCGCACATTACTCATGTCATAGCCAGCACTATTATATGTTTTCCCATCATCCACAGTACCTCGTGTTTATTTACATGTACTTCAGACCCAAAATATTTGGCTGCTACTTTCACCTATGGGTTTCCAGATTTCTACGTACTTACATATATATTGGACTGACTTCAAGTATTTTCATCATCCAAGTAGCAGGGAGCCGTTTCCCGATACTTAGTGGTCACACCCAATATTTCATAGTTCTTAGTTGACATTGTGAATATTACTGCTCTTTCTATCCAAAATTCCCGTCATTATCGATAATCCACATACTGCTTGCTTTCCCGACATTTGCTATCACAATCCCCACTAACCTGCTAAACCTGAATCCAACACCTGCTAACCCAAAACCCAAATACATCAGACATCATAGATATACCTTTGGACATTGTTTCCTGCACTTAGACTTTTGACCATATATCGATTCACTAACTACAGACCTATTCCAAACAGCAAACCCCTTGGATTGAACGCACTTGTCTTGCAAGTATAGCAGACTAGGGAGTGCAAGATCACAACATTATATATTTGGCTGAGAGTTTATCTACGTATTCCCTATTCAGCCATTGTTGTATCATTACAGCGCAAGGCATGCTGCTATACATACTATTCAAATAAATGAGACTTCAAACAGGCTGACAACATATGTGCCCCTAAGACATAATCAATAATAGACAGACAAAGTAAAAATGCACCAGCAAAGTCAAACGGTGACCTGCACCAAACTGGTTCAGTGCATGGATGACTAATGCTCTCCCATGAGCCCGATACCCTAGAAATCATTATGAAACAATCTTCCTTTACTTTATGATTCAGACTGTAGTTCAGATAGTATTTTCATTTCATTTCTCAGATAGACTCAGATAGGCTGAATATTTTTGTATATTTAATTTTGTAATAAATTCTGCTTAGTCAGCAACAACAATGACTCAGACTGAATCCCACACATGTCAGGTAACAGTGAAAAATAGTTCTTGCATGAGTTGCCTTGTGGGAACTTTCTTAAAACCCTGAATACATGGCTCACATCATTTCTACGGACAATAAAGTAACATCATAACAAGACACCAACAAATAACATAATCAGTCTGTTACTTAATATTAGTCACATGATACTAAGTCATATGACTCTAACAGTCAGGTGACCTATGATCCTAAACCAAATCATGACAAAGCAACCTTTTGAGATGACTAAAGCTTGATGATACAAATTATAAAGCACATGACCAACAGTAAATAGTATTGGTACAATCTGACTAAGCCTATTTCCCTTAGAACGTGGGAAATAGTAGCACAGCCACCCTAATTTATCTATATAAGACCCCACTTTTTGCCAATAAAAATATGCCCACAGAGAGCTTTTAAGCCCCACAAAATAAAATTGAGTGTGAAGTGTGATCAATATCAGCAACAGTGACAAAAGCTGTTAAGCAACTAACTGAGAGGTCATTGTAAGCAACATCCAGCAATACCTTTAGCTCATCATCAACAACTGTGCTCAACAGTGAGCAAACTTTTTCTTTGATTTTTTACTGGTGAACCTCTAGTTTCTTTTCTTTCTTTTTCTGTTTTTTTTTTTTTTTTTTCATTTGTCTTTTTTTTTTTTCAGTTCATTCACATACTAGTGTTATTGTTCTGAATTTATTCCAGGATTTTCGTGTTGTCTTTATGTCCATCTAAGCACCGGCTTAGTGGGAAGACTTCAGAAGTTGATAGTGACGCTTGACCTCACTCATCTGAGTAGCGATACTGAGCCAGGTTTTTCTTTGTCTGCTAGACTTTAGTTGTTGAATAGGGGACTTGGTACTGAAAGCTAAGGACGTCTGTTCCTGATTTCTGTTTAATACTCATCGTGAGTTCCTTGGCAGCAGGTTCAATAGTAAACTAAGAGTTCTACTGAACATTAATTAGTCCTGACCTGTGATTCTACCTGTTTGTGCTGAGGGGGTGATTGTTATAACTTCGCACAATTTTTCTGTAGTAAATTTATTGCAAGAGGCATTGTTACTGAAGGAAGGGTTTCTCTTATCAATTTATTTATTTATTTTATCAGTACCATACTGTTGGGCTGACTTTTCTCTGTTCTCTAAACACTGCCATACCATTGAAGTGAATCAATTTCTTTTTGTCATCACTATACTGTTGGGCTGACTACATTCTGTTTATTTTTCTATTGCATCCATACTGTTGGATTGACTGGTATTGCTACTGACCTCACAAAAGTACTTTTGTCTGAACATAGCTTGGGGAAGTGTAAACAGCCACCCACGAACAACCACATTATTAGTCATTGGTATTTGTCTGAATCACTGACCATAGAGATATTTGATTTTGTAGGTGTTTATCTATAGATTATCTATCTAAGAAGACAACGGACATGGTATGAAGGATCAGAAGTGTAGACAAGCCTTGGAAAGGGATAGACGACCTTTGGATGACTCAGATGAATGTACAGAACTTTTGGAAGGTAAAGGAAGTGTTAGAAGATGCAATATAAGTTATCTGTGGAATTGGCAAGATATGCGCCCAACGCTGATCCAAGTGCTACACTGTAACATGCCAATATACAAGAAAAATTTCAGGAGACCTCACATTGTTTCTCTTGTGACCTGATATTAACATCTGTAGCATGTAGAAACAGATGAAGAGAAGGAACAGATTTAGGCTGAGACAATCCTATATAACAGTAAGTATTAGCTGAAGATAACCTCTTACTAAATAATCACTATCTAAATGTATCTGCAGCTTTAGGCAGCACTATATCTTATGCATCAAAACCTCCAAGTATTCAATATGTGGCTGTACTGTGTGACCTTGTACTATCTACAGAGGAATACAATACATCTACTCAGAGGGTTGGACATCACAAATGTGTGCACATATCAAAGACAGAGCAATCAGACCTTGAACAACCTTTGGAATTTAAGTTTGATATTGATATACCTGTATGTACATATATTTAATGTTTGTTTTCAGTTGAAATTTGACCAACTTAATAATAGCATGACAATGATATAGATTTGCTTAGTAACTATGCCCATGGGAATGATTTTTCTGACCTCAATGTTAATTTTCCTGCTGCTAATAACCACTTAATATCTTGTATTCCAACTCCAGAACCATGTCTACCCACTCCAAGACCACATCTCCTAGAACCATATCTTCCAAAACTATGTTCTTCTACTTCAGATGCACACATGCTATAGCAATAAGCCGAGTACCAGATTGAATTAGAGTGCAGGTAGCTGCTGAATATCAATATTGAAGCTCTTGCTCAGCTCACTGTACTACCAAAAATTCAAAAGACCTTTGAGTTTATTCTTACATTCAAAAATATCCTTAGAGGATCCAGTTGTGAGAATAAATGAAGAGGCACTGAAGAGACTGCAGAATCCACCTTACATCTCTTTAGAAATCAATAATCTGTAGATATATTATAGTATATTTATGTTCTAGTATGTATTCTGTTATCTTTTCTGGTCGGAGAATAAATATTAGATTGATTGTAACACAAATAAGATCTGATCTATGAGTAAAGAAAGTGAGAGATACATGTAAGTATTTGAGCAAAGCCTCACAGAGGTTTTCAGTTAGAAACACCACTCTCAATCTAAGAGGTTAAGATGAGCCATGGTTCTCAAACACATAAGGAGCCTAGAGACACATCAAGCATGGCTTAGACTCCCTGTTATAAGGAGCAGGATGAGACACACCTGAAGTTGTAGCATAGTATAACAAATGAAAGGTTCAATTATTGGGTGTCTTGGAGGTATGGTGCCATTATTACTAGTGATGTGTATAACCCAGCTTCAAGCCATGAGCCAGCCTAAGCTGGCCCCCATTGGGCTGGGCCTAGCCAGGCCAAAGTCACGGCTTGTGCAGGGCTTTGGCCTGGCCTACCATTTTGCAAAGCTGGAGCCACCAGCCCAGACTGTGGCTTTTAGGGTGGTAAACACTACCTCAGACTTGGACATGTTGCATTGCCATTGCCATGTCTATTTTTATCATTGTCCCCTTATTAGTACCACCTATCACTGGTCAGCGCTCAGCTACCTGTCAGAATGTGTTTTTACAATTCAAGGACTCAACATTCTGATTCACTCCAATGTCAAAACAGGCCCTTAGATAAGTGAGTTGCTATGTTTTTTTATCACAACTTCATAGTGTCGACACTACTCACCCTAGTGTCAGAACAGGTCTTTTAATGCACTATATCGTTGTCTGGAGGCTTGATGGTTTGTTAAACTTATATTATTTACTGATCTATTGCTCTACATGTACAAACTTATATTGTTTGAAATTGCTGATCTGTTGTACATGCATCTCTACCCTCACTGCCTACTACTACTACCTACTACCCTCACATGACCAACCCAGACCCAGCCTCCATTGATAGCAAGAAGCATCTTATTACACATTCCATACAATAGACAAAACCAACAGCTGCACTTCTCCAGCACTCAGAGAAGGCCACCCTCCCATCGCAAACAAAAGCTATCAACAAATTTTATGCTGCAGAGGTGGCAAAATCTACAACCGACAATCAACAGACTGTTGCTCTGGGTCCATCACTGGAGCCTGCCACTGCTACAACTCAGCCTACCCCATTTACATCTAATAACAAACACCCTCATGTAGAAGAGATTTCAGATGCTGGTAATGATGACTCAGAATGCGAAGACATGTGTACAAATCCGAAACGTAAGTTTGTTATTTTCCCCTTTGTGATGTGATTTGACTTACACTTAACAATTAGCAAAAAAAACCTTGCAAATCAGCTGTGAGAACAGACTTGGACTTAGTGAGTGAGGATGGTATCCTCATCGATGTTGATGTCCAGTCGATCACAGACATGCACATGGGGTCAACATGCATGCTCAGGACTGCTGACATTGAAGCCTTTTTTGGTGCTACATTCAATTATGCTGGGTCTAACAGCAAAGTCAAGAAACACCGTAAGTGCAAGATTTGCCAGTAAGTCTACTCACTCTTTGCCATACTCACACACTGATTAGCTGACAGGAAACAATGTATACTCGTCAATAAAATGACTACACTCCATCAGCATGCAGAAGCTAACTTTGTGGTGAGTTACTGACACACTCTACCTAATCTTTGTATTGATGTATTACATAGGGTAAGTATTGTATATGGGCAAAACAAAACTCATGTGAGTCCATGTTACTTGGCTATATCAAGGCTTGCAAGGAAAAAACTGAACTTGACCAGCAAGTGTCATATTCCACATTCTGGACCTATGTCCGACAATGTTCCCATGCCTCATCTGGACCTCCAGACCTCCTGTCCATGTCCCTAGTCCTCTATCTGTCCAGATCTCTGCACCTCTGCACATCCACATCCGCACATCCATATCTGGACCTCTGTATCTCTATACATTGAACCCTCATACCTCCACAGCTAGCCTGCATCATTCATTCTTTGTCCCATCACTCTAAGTACATTCGGTCTAATTCCTGGATCTGATATCCGGACGCCTGATCTGCTATCCACCTCTCAGGATCTTTGGATCCGACTTATACTTCATATCCGAGTCCAAATCTTAAATCAGTGTCCATCCCCTTATGGTAATCACCTGTCTCTGGTCTTCAGTTATCTTTGTTTCCATTTTGCTTATTGATCCTTGTATGAGTTTAATCTCTGAGTTCATTTTCTTATGATCTGTTTCACTTACTAATACATTTTTACATGCTCGTACATAGCCTTACCTCTCTGCTTACTGATCTGCACAGACTTGCCTCTAGTATATAAACTCCTGTAGAAACTCCTGTACTTCCTTAGTCTAAATATCATATTAGTCCTTGCACTAGATCTTACTCTAAATCCTCATACTAGTTCTTTCCTTCTGAATATCCACCTTAGGCCTAGGGAGGAATTCCCTAGGCCGGAGCTCTGCTCCTCCACTCCTCTGGATCTTTCCCATGGTCCTCCAGATCTATTCTGCTTTGGACTTTGTCCTTACAGTATTTTCTCTGTTTGCTTCTACTCAGGATGTATCCTGAGTAGCCATTATATATATCTGTATTAGGATAAAACCTCCATTGTAATTTCTGGAAGTTCCTCCAGAACTTTCCCGCACTCCTCTGAAAAGTCTTTCCAAAGTTTCCTACACTCCTTCAGACTTCCTTAGACTTTCTCTGAACATCATTCTGAAATTAAGGGCACATACTCAGGCTAAGGGGCGCAGCACACGAGCTGAAGCCAAGCCCCTCAGAATTAGTCCTATCCTTTGTGCACGGTCTTAACAGCAAGCCATTAGCTCCCATCTGACCAAACGAAAGATTGCTAATTGAGTTGTCCCATACTCAGATACTTTATTCAAGTAGGCTGTCATTGAATGGCTTGTCACCACTGACCAAGTATGTCTCCTATTGTCTCATAGTTACATTATCATTTGACTCATATTATACTTGTGTTATCTAGCCTATTCAAGCATTTGAATATCCTAAATTCAAGAAGATGATTGATGTCACAGCCTGAGCAACCAATGGTGTCAAGATCTCAAGCAGGAAACACTGCAGACATTTTCCCATTTTCCTCCACCAAACATCCAAAAAATATTGATTGAGAAGATAGAAAATTTCCCTCATTTTTCCTGTCAAAACATTGAAATGTTTTAATGATGTTCTATATGTAGGACATGATGCAAAAATTGGTCATGTTCCTTCAAGAATAATGCTGTATTTTCCATGTATTGTCTTTGAAATAACAGCTTAAAATAATGTTAATTTTCTTCTCTGTGTTTTTCAAATATACTATGTTTTTCAAATGTTTTGTGTATATTGAAAAACACAGAGAAAAAAATTAACATTATTTTAAGCTGTTATTTTAAAGACAATACATGGAAAATACAGCATTATTCTTGAAGGAACATGACCAATTTTGTATCATGTCCCACACACAGAACATCATTGAAACATAAATTACTTTTTTTCAATGTTTTGACAGGAAAATGAGGAGAATGTTCTATCTTCTCAATCAATATTTTTGGATGTTTGGTGGAGGAAAATGGGAAAATGCCTGCAGTGATTACATTCCAGCACATTCCTAATCACTGATGTCTGGTAGATGAATGCACATAGATATGGACCAGTCTGGTCCTCCATTGCTCAAGATTACTTGTCCATCATGGCAATATCCATTTCGATTGAGTGCACCTTCTCACAAGGAGATATCACCATTAGCAAGCATTGTAATTGCCTCAAATGTAACATCATTGAGGCACTATAATATATCAAGTGTGCCATTTGTCATGACCTCCTTTTCTGCCAGCCTGGTTTGTCATCATTAACTGAAGGAGCTGATGAGTTCAATGCTGAACCAAACACTAATGACACCATAGCAAGTGAGGGTGATGATGAAGATAGTTTGAATGTATTGCTGCTTGAGAATGACAAGGATGATATAGTATAGATATTGTTTGATTTTTGTTTTATCTACCTATTAATCATTGATAACATTCGCCTACCCATTTTTATATATTTGATACCTGGGCTGTGGCTCAGGCCAGGCCAAGCTAGGGCTAAGCTGTTGTCGAGGGCTTTGGCCCAGCCTGTAATTTCTGAAAGCCCAAGCCCCCTCCAAGCCAGGCCAGAACATTACTAATTATTATAGTGTGGTGATATAGGTAAATAGTAAAGGCTTCACTTAACCATCTTTCTATGAACTTGATGACATCAGATGAAATAATATGCAACATATATTCAAGTGTCCCTCTGATTTGAATACTATTGTTGGGCCAGAGTTGCAAAATACCTCATAGCTCATGCAACAATACATTCCAAGCCCTCTACTTTGGGACTTAGGACCTTCCAACATGGATTTACAGTACTGTATTTTTTTAACAAAAAAAAGAATAAGAAACATGTACAGCTTCAAATCTATCACTTAAAGTTACCTTTTTCATGTAGAATAGTCAGGAAAAGACAAAGTTTTCAATCAAAAAATGTTCCCTATACACTTTATACTTGTCCTCACCATCTGAGTATTTTTCCAGTGAGAATCAAGCAGATTTGCTGTTGTTATTGATGATACAATTATCAATGCCAAAGAATGCTCAAGCATAATAGGTTTGAGCAGAGATGTTACGATTAACAATGAATCCCCTTTACTACTAGCCGTAGGTTTACAAGGTAGATTGCTAAGGTCAAGTTAGAGAAACATACATGGTAACTACTGACTATATAGGTAACCCAATGCAACCCACTAATCCAAAAACATCAAACCTAACACTTTGACATCAAACTCATAATTATACCTTCGGACTTTGTTTTCCTCACTTGGACTATTAATAGTCTATTACGTAACAAGGCACGAGTGGAGAACTAGAGTTAGGTCTTTGCGCAAGCGTTGGAAGCAGTACGAACCTTTTGCCTTTGTACTGCGACAACGCCTCTTCTCGTATCAGTCATCCTCAATGATGTTGTCTTCCCTCCTTCTTTTCCTTTCACATCCTTACCAACGGTCAGGTATCATTACTCTATTTTCCCTTTCTTCAGGGACAAACTCCGAAGAAGAACCGTATACCTGAATTCTTCCGATACACCATGGAACAAATTTCAACTGATCCAGCATTAGAGGCACAGCCCAACTTCGAATCAGCCGCATACCGAGGTTGGCTAAACGCCCTCGTCGCACAAGGCATAACCAGAGATGACGCCCTTGCCAATATGGCAGAAGGGTGGAGATTTGAACGCCAAGAGCGAATCGTTCTCTGGCAGGAACAGGCAGAAGAAGACGCTCGCATCCTGCGGGAATGCCTAGAGCATGAGAATGCCGAGAAGGAAGCCGAGCAGCAGGAGGAACAACGCGAAGCGGAGAAGAAGAAGCCTAAGATTAACGACTTCGACGCAGGAGCAATCGTGGCAGACGTGATCATTCCTTGACTGTCACAATATGCCATCCAGAAGATAAAAAGCATGGAGTACGTAGAACTTTGGTACTTCAGTCCTGACAGCTGCCGTGAAGCCTCCATCACTTCTAGATCCATGTCAGACTCAGACGACACTTTCGGCTTCACAAAAGTTGACGGCATAGTTGCACTCAAAATGCTAGCATCATTCAAAGCTTCCAGCAAGGCCTTGCAGGACCACGACTTATCGTGGCGACAATTCAACTTGGCGAAGACTAGCTTCCTTGTCCACATAGAAAAAAGTGGATGGCCAGAGAAGCATCAGCAAGCGCTTGCTCTGTTCTTCATGCTCATCACCAACCACGAACATCGGATGTGTCCCCAGGGTGAGAAGACCCTGCCGCATTATGCAGGAACAGTTCATTGCGAATGGCATGACCGGCTCGTTCAGAACCAGGGATTCAATATCGGCATATTCAACAATATGCTATACAATTCCTTATCGGACGACATATGGGAGGCAGAGCACGACAAGAGTCTGAAGTTGGTATGCATCATCTCAATCTTTAGCAAATCGTTCAAACATTAACACAACCTTTTCCCTTTCCTTCATTGTTCGCCTCGTCTTATGACACGCATCTCCATTTGCTTCCCTTGAACTTTGCTACCAATGCTGCTCGCTACCTGGGCTTAATCCCGCCCTTGCTTTATTTCAACCCTTTTCTTCGCTACTTCACAACACTGCTACCCACACCTCGACGCTAACTTGAACATTACACTTACGTTCACTCGCATATATGCTCACTCATACATGTAATCTTCGCTTCCCTAATAATGCTATCGTCCATCCAATTGGATTGGCTCCTTTGCTCACGCCATACAGCTACAGAACGCGCTACCAGCTACCAACTTCTCATCTCGCCCTCGAGATTGAGAAGTCAGTGTGAACCGGGGGAAGCAAACAGACCCGCTTTCTCCCGCTGACGACAAACGCTACCATCCTTACCGCTCGACCAACCAAGTCGCTAAGAAGCCTCACAAAGGCCAACAGTCTTTTCAAGGGGGCGCAGGCCAATCAAGCTCTTTGACCTGTGCCCTCTGCCTTGGCCGCTTCCGTCACCCCATTCACAAATGCACCTCCAAATTTCTCTGGGACAAGCGAACCAAAACTCGATGCCATCAAAACACAGAGGGTCACTTGGTCAATTCCGAGGGCCTCGAACTCTGCTACGACTGGCAAAGACCAAAAGGGTGTTCCAACACAGCCCGATCTCACGTCCACGAATGTTCTGGATGCGGAGCGAAAGATCACGGAGCTCAGGAGTGTCCTCAAGGCAAGAGCATGTAGGGCACTCACTCCATATCAACCTGAAGCATGGTTACATCTTCGCTCTTCGCACCTCATTGACAAATATGCACATATTCCCAACGGTTTACGCATCGGCTTCATGGGAAGCGTTCCCAAAATATCCTGCACATACACACCGCCTAATAGTCCTTCGTTATACACACACTTCGACGCTTTCGCTACCATACTGGATCGTGAATACGCTACGGGACGCTACATCAGCCCCTTATCCAAATCAAACACAGAAAAACTCATCGGTCCTTTCCAGACGGCCCTGCTTTCCATGGTCCCTAAACCAGGAAAGCCAGGCAAGTTTCAGCTCATACAAAACCTCTCATTTCCTTTATACTCGTCCGACACTATATCTTCTATTAATTCTTCTATCAATTCTGACCTCTACCCCTGCACCTGGGGAACAGCATCAACCATATGCCTTCTCATCTGGTCCCTTCCCCCAGGATCGCAGGCAGCAGTTTGCGACGTGGCGGAAGCCTATCACACAGTTCCCCTACATCCATCACAATGGCCAGGCCTGGTCGTCAGAACGGGAGAAGACGAGTTCGCTATTGACTCGAGCTTTTGCTTCGGATTCTCTGCTTCCGCAGGGAGTTATGGTGAGATCGCAGACGCGGGCACCAACGTCTTCAGATCACAAGGTATTGGTCCGCTATCCAAATGGGTGGACAACCATTTATTTATTCGTGTCCTTCGAGAACATCTTAAAGTGTATAATGACCTTCGTAGAACTCGCTCCGCTATCATCGCTGGAAACGGGGGACTGCTCATTGATGGAGGGCGCAAATGGTATCAAGGTTCAACCATGCCAGACAATGGAGTCGAGGAGTTCAACGAAGATTTATTATTCCCCATCCTTGATCTATCAACAGCATCCGCTCGTTCACCAGAGGACGCACTCTTCACCTATTGCTTCGACAACATTGACCGCCTATCCAAAATTTTGGGAATCCCTTGGGAGCTGGCGAAGGACATTTCCTTTTCGTTGTGCGCCCCCTTCATCGGTTTCCTCTGGGACATTGCGATGTGTTTCCGTCTCTATTCCACAGAAGAAGAAGGAAAAAATACCTGGCTGCCATCCGAGATTGGGAAGCTCAGTCCTCGCACACCCTTCAAGAAGTACAAGAACTATATGGAAAGCTTCTGCACGCATCCTTGGTTCTACCTGCCGGGCGAGCCTATCTTGTCTCCCTCAAGTCCATGCTATCCATCTTCCACGATCGTCCGCACATGCCATGTTCCCCTCCCAAGCACACGGGAGAAGACCTCCACTGGTGGAAAGCCAGTCTCCAGCAGCCCATTGTCACTCATTCCATTCCAGGGCCCGTCGAAGTCATTGACCCCTCGGCTTACTCAGATGCTAGCTCAGGTACTGGCATCGTGATTTGGATCAATGGTCGATGGAGAGCATGGCGGCTCCTCTCAGGATGGAAAGATGAGAATCAAGACATCGATTGGGCAGAGGCAGTCGGGATGGAGTTCCTCATTATCACACTCCTCGGTCAAAGCCCAGAAGGCAGCTGCATTAAAAATTTTGGTGATAATCGGGGAGTTGTTGAGGGCTGGTGGAAAGGCCGGAGTCAAAACAAAGCTACTAACACCATCTTCAAGCGTATCCATGAGCTTGCCGCATCTTCACAATGCACTTTTCTCACTCGCTTCGTACCCAGTGCCCACAATCCAGCGGATGTTACGCTGACCGTCAATCTGCATATGGGGAACTTGGATAGGTCTTCTCAGTGTCAGCTCGAGTGAGCCCACCAACATTGAGGGTGTTCAGCGACTTGACGGAACGTCAAGGGCTCCTCTGGTTATCTCGGTAAGACAGCGCTCGTTGAGATACAGGGCTAGCGGATACGGCTAAGGCGTGGGGAACAACTTAGAAGTGCGGGGTTTCAGGGAAAACCAAGTGGATTAGACAAGGCTAACTCTAGGTAGGACCAAGTAGATTAAAGTAAAGATCATAGTACAATAATCCGTCTACTTATATGTGCTACATGTAAGTGTTCAAGCTCAGTCTGTATCTAATAGTATATCTATAGATCTATGTTATCACAGATAACAGGGCATGAGGACGGTCATGAGGATAGATAAGATACATGAGGTTTAACCTCTGATCAAGCATGCAGCGCAAGGTGCGACTGCGCATATACATGAGGCGCCAGGAAGCGCTCTGGATCTTCATGAAGCGGCATGTGGTATACATGCGCTGATCTAGGGTGGTCATGAGGCGTACAGCCTCCATGGACCAGGTACAAGGCCTTCTAGGCCAGGGGCGGTGTCACAGCGGTCCAGACCACTGTCTTTCTAAGTGTGGGCGGCGCGCCGCCGCGTCGGGAGTCTAGCAGAGCGGGGGCTCCTGTAGGCGTTACAGATGCCCTGTAACAGCGGACAGCCCATCCAGAGGAATATACCCCACCCTCGAGCTTACTGCTCCCCCCAATATGCATTCCCAGAGCTCTCCAACCCTTCATCGCGAACTTCGACGATCCCACAATCCCTCCTGTATGCCATACACCCCACGAGAGCATCAAAGTGCAGCCATTCGGCAGTATTCACTCCTGCTCCCAAGCCTCCCGCAATAATCTCAACGACGAGATCCGTCGTCAAGGAGAAAAAATCTTCGAAACGATGCAGGCTTAGTAAGTTGCCATGTGTGACCATACAGCTTCCGCTTCATTAAAAAACATCACTTAGTAGCAGATTATCCTGACAATCTTACCCTACAAATATCCTCCTTGCACCCTCACTGTGCTGCCAAAGACAGGCTTCGGCTGTGGCTCCCAATAGGAGACGGAACAGCATCAGCCCGTTTGCCGCACACCGACACCCAATGCATCCAGGACGTCATGATTCACGCATGGGCCAGCAGCACCAGGGTAGCATACAGTAGTGGTATCCTTGCCTTTCACGTATATTGCGACTCGAAAGCCGTCGAAGACAACCTGCGCGCTCCGGCATCCTCCGAACTTATTTCAGCCTTCATATCAGACTTGGCCGGGTCATATTCAGGAAAAACGATATCAGGATATGTCCAAGGCATTTGCGCTTGGCACATCCTGCATGGGAAGTCTTGGTGCTTAATCAATGATCAGATAGACGCCATGTTGAAAGCCACGAAGAACCTCACCCCATCATCGTCGAAACGGAAGAAACGGCCACCGTACATGGTGGCCTTCATCAGCAGTATCTTACAAGAGCTGGACCCCAACATTCCTCTTGACGCTGCAGTAGGGAGTTGCCTCACAACCGCTTTCTATTCCATTGCGCGGGGCTGGAGAATTTACAGTTCGAAGCCTTACAGTGTTTGACTCTTCCATTCACGTCAAATGTTCCGACATTCATAAGGAAACAGATCGCAATGACCTCACTACCACAGTCTTTCGTTTACCTCGCACGAAAACATCTCAAACCGGGGAAGATGTGTTCTGGGCACGACAGGATGGCCCAACTGATCCAGAGGCAGCTTTAGCCAATCATTTCCGCATTAATGATCCCCCACCTGACAGCGCATTATTCTCATACAAATTCGGCGATACTCACCGTCCCTTAACAAAGTCGAAATTCATCGCACAGCTGGTACTTGCAGCCAAAAGCGCTGGTTTGGACCCCCTGCAGGGTCACGCCATAAGAATTGGCGCTACGTTAGAATACCTCCTTCGAAATGTGCCTTTCGACGTTGTCAAAACCATGGGACGATGGGCCAGTGATGCCTTTCAAAGTTATCTTAGAGAGCATGCTCAAATTTTGGCACCATACCTGCAAGCAACTCCTGCAATTCAAGATGAATTTTTGCGCTACACAATGCCCCGTGTTCAATAAACAAACATTCCTAGTGAGTACATGCCCTCCTCCTAGTGCTATGGGTGTTCTCGGTTTGCTCGACACATTGTTGGACTCCTACAGCTATGGGAATCGCAGCTCACCTTTTTTCCTGCAGGATATGCAGCTCAGGACCGGGAGGCACTGCGCGCCTTCGCCCAAACTGCTCAGTACTATATCTGCCTCAGTCATAGACACAACACTTTTGTAGAACAATGGTGGCGGCAATATCATTTCATATTTTGGTTTTTGGAGCGTCAGACTGCGTCCTAGCGACTCGCAAAGATCTTCCTTTTCATATAACTAATTATTTCAAATACCAAATAGCAAACCCCTCAGGTTGAATGCACTTGTCTCGCAAATATAGCAGACTAGGCTGTATAAGACCATAGCTTTTATATTTGGCTGAGTGCTTACTGTGTGTTGTGCTCAGCCATTGTTGTTTACCTACAATGCAAAGGGGTAAAAAGAAAGGGAAGAGGAGTGATGATGAAGATGACAATAATGATAACTCACCATCGAGCGATAAGGATACTGATGATAAGTTGGGGCATGACAAGAGTAGGAAAGGGACTAATTTATCATTACACCAGAAGGAATGCCTTTGGAAAATGTATTAGGCATGCATGGTCATGCTTGTGCTGAGGCAGCTGACACTCAAAAAATTTCGAACAGTAGGACAAAGTTAACATCAGTGAAGCACTATAATTTGTACCAACCTCAGTCTTGCAAGTCAAGCATTTCAACAGATGCCATTGACCATTGAGGGAACAGCACCTGATATCCTTTCATGTGCATGAGTGGTCCACTATGACAAGTAAATTATAGGCATACTGCATGCATGTCCTTGCCTGCATTGCAATCCTTGAGCAGACAATCATTAATACATATTATATTGACTTGCTGGACAATAATAAGGGAGATGCAGTTGCAATTTGCCTTATTATCCAAGACAACACTAAAAGTATTGAGTTGCCCGTTGTAGCACTTGGCCTCATGTTGAGCTCATATTCAGTTATTTTTCAATGTACATTAAATGCCTGTTGCACACAAATCACTTCCTGATGATATCTGATGCTTATCTACTCAACCCAATGCAACCTGATGCTTTGACTAGTGGACCCAACATTTCAGCTGCATCGGCCAACCCAAAATCCTGTGTACTTGCCCTCCCATGTCCTATCTCATCTCGTTAGCCCCACTAAGTATATACTTCCTTATTTTGCACATTAATCATTCAAGTATTAGGAATCCATTTTCCAATGCTTAGGGGTCAAACCCAATATTTTGTAGTGCTTAGTTGATATTGCAAATATTACTGCTCTTTCTATCCAGAATACTCATCATCATTATCAGTAGTGTTCTGTCCATATCTTCTTATTATTATTCAGCCAGGAGCCTACATGATGTACCTAGCCTGTTATGAATCATGGTTTTCTGCTGAATCTCAAGCATCAAACTCACAAAGCAGTTATGCTTCTCTAATTTTAGACTTAGACCAAATTTCCTTTGAGCTTGACTAAACTCAATGAATGCATAATCTGAGTCTTAGTCCAATTAATATTAATGCACATTCCCTTGATGCAGCTTCTATCTATCCTACCACCCCTGTCTTGTTCTCTACCACACTGCCATATTACAATGGCTTATATCTTTTTTCAAGGGCGAGAAGAAAAATGTTCAAGTTGGGTCTAATTCTCATAAGTGGAAACCTAATGATACCAGCATTGAAAATGCAAAGAAAACTTATACTTCTGTCTAGTTAGTTGGTTTGTTTCCATTCTATTCTTTTCATGCACACAATTCTTG